>NC_056732.1:771943233-771983233 GCF_019279795.1 Protopterus annectens
ATGATTGAACATGGTACTTAGGTGGGGGGTGCCAGTTCATTCTGTAGTTCTTGTAGAATGCAGCCTGGGATGTTGTCAGATTCCATGGATGCTGTGTTCTTGGCTTTGGAGAGTCTGTTTTTTACCTGTGCAGCCATGATTACAGGAACTTTGCATTCTTCCAGTATAGAGATGGGCCCTTTAGGGGGTGAGAGAGGGTTAAAGTTAGCACTGAACCTATCTGCCAGGATGTTGGCAATATCAGTTGGTTCTGTATATTTAGTGCGATTGTGCTGTAACTCAGAGCAGATCTGAGTGTTGCCATTGAGATTCCTGACATAGCTATAGAATGCTTTGTGGTTGTCTTTAGAATCAGTGGCAATTTTTGTTTTCATAACTAGCTTTGGAGAATTTTATGAGGGATCTCAGCTTCTTACTGAGGCTGACCACGGTTCCTCCAATCATGGGATTTTACTCTTTTTTTGCAACAGTTTCTTTTTTCTGTTGTAGAGTTTGTTTATGGCATGGGACCACCAGATTGGTTTCCTTTTTTTGGAGGATAGCATCTTGGTTCTATTAGGGAATGCATTTATCATGCACTCGTGTAAGTGATTATAAAGTTTAGAATGCAGGAAGAAAGTTTTAGGTTTAGGGAGCAGGAAGGGAATTTAGAGTTTGGAAGCAATTGAAGAATTTTGGTTTAGGAAGGGGAGTTGGAGTTTTAGGTTTTGGGATTGAATGGAGTTTTAAGTTTAGTGAGGGGGTAGTGGTATCTTAAAGGTTAGGGAATGAGGAATGGGGTTAGGAACTGGGTGGGAGTTTAAGGGTTAGAGATAGCATCCAGGTAGAGCTATACAATTTAATAGAGATTGGCATTGGAAGGGCTAAATATTTAAGTAAGATGACGCTAATAAGCATAAAAATGTAATAGAGTTTTATCTGTTTTCTATTTGAAAAGAAAGTGCTTATTTAACTGGTGTTCTTGTGGCCTTACTTCCATTGGTTGGTGATTTTATATGCTTGGTACCTTTCAGTTCATCTGTTTGGACAAATATTTGGTTAAGATCAAGGTAGTAGGAGTGAAGGCCCTTGTCTTTTCAAGGAAATCACTACAAGCAAGTACTGCTTCTGTGATAATAAAAAATGAGCTGAAACTGTGGTAACATTAAAGGATGGCACTATATAATCAAATGCTCATAATTCTGAACATATTTAACACTGTCAAAAGTGATTGAAAGTTGTTCTTATGTGCAATGGGGATCAGGGAAGTTGTTCTTTCCATACTGTAACATAATCTTGGAGTTGGTATATTCAATTAGCGGGCATCAGGAGGGCTCCCCCCCTACAAAACACATAAGTGTTTTGTTTTTTTCATTGTTTTGGCTTTTGATGTTTCAGGATCAGTTGTTAGCCACTCAAGGCTTGTGTACTTTATTGTTTCAAAGTACACAACAATAAATTACTCTCATAGGCTACAACACACAATTTATCATCTATTAATATTGGCTTCTTTTTGTGAAAGAAATCTGATAACTGTCATTAACAACTGCAAAACTGGAATTCTGCTCTGCTTTTGGTTACTATTACTTACTTTATGTTTTATGTTACATTATTTATTCCTTAGACATCATGCTCTGTTCCACTTGATAGAATGCACCAGATAATCCATAATAACAGCTCATGTTTTCTATATTTAATTGCATTTGAACCAATTTAATCATAGAAGTCATTTTAAATTAGGCATTGAGATTCATCTGGCATATTGTGTTTTTAATTGTAACAAGTGCCGAATATGCATCAGGAAAGTGAGATTGTTCAGTTTTCAGTTTCAACCTGTTTACCTGTAAATAATGCTTTACTATGGCTTAATGTACTATTCTGTTGAAATAAATCCATGGCCTCCGGAAGTAAATCTATCTATTTTCATTTGCCATCATGTCTTTATATAATTTTAGTAAATAAAAATATCATTTCCCTAGTTGGATCAATCTGGGCAGTATTTTTATACCAGATTTCTAAAAATCTGGTTTATACGATGATCTTTATGGTACCTACTTCTGTACATGACATATATGCATTTATGTTTCATTACAAATGAATGTTTCATACTCATTAAGGTCATAGTAATGGAGACTGCTAGAAAGGTGCTTGGTGTGACATCTGGACAGAGGAAGGAGGACAAGGAGACCTGGTGGTGGAATGAGGAAGTACAGGAGAGTATACAGAGGAAGAGGCTGGTGAAGAAGAAGTGGGATTGTCAAAGAGATGAAGAAAGTGGACAAGAGTATAAGGAGATGAGGCGCATGGCAAAGACAGAGGTGGCGAAGGCGAAGGATAAGGCATATGGAGAGTTGTATGAGAGATTGAACACTAAAGAGGGAGAAAAGGACCTGTACTGATTGGCTAGACAGAGAGACAGAGCTGGGAAAGATGTGCAGCAGGTAAGGGTGATAAAGGATAGTGAAGGAAACGTACTCACAAGTGAGGAGAGTGTGTTGAGTAGATGGAAAGAGTACTTTGAAGGGTTGATGAATGAAGAGAATGAGAGAGAGAGATGGTTGGATGATGTGGGGATAGTGTATCAGGAAATGAAACAGATTAACAAGGAGGAAGTAAGGACAACTATGAAGAGGATGAAAAATGGAAAGGCTGTTGGCCCAGATGACATACCAGTGGAAGCATGGAGGTGCTTAGGAGAAATGGCAGTGGAATTTTTAACCAGATTGTTTAATGAAATTTTGGAAAGTCAGAGGATGCCTGAGGAGTGGAGAAAAAGTGTTTTGGTATCTATCTTTAAGAATAAGGGTGATGTGCAGAGCTGCAGTAACTACAGTGAGATAAAATTGATCAGTCAAAGCTTGAAGTTATAGGAAAGAGTAGTGGAAGCTAGGTTAAGAAGGGAGGTGATGGTTAGTGATCAGCAGTATGGTTTCATGCCAGGAAAGAGCACTACAAATGCAATGTTTGCTCTGAGAGTGTTGTTGGAGAAATACAGAGAAGGTCAGAAGGAGTTGCATTGTGTCTTTGTGGATTTAGAGAAAGCATATGACAGGGTGCCTAGAGAGGAGTTGTGGTATAGTATGAGAAAGTTGGGAGTGGCAGAGAAGTATGCAAGAGTGGTACAGGATATGTACGAGGGTAGTGTGACACTGGTGAGGACTGCAGTGGGAGTGACCGATATGTTTAAGGTGGAGATGGGATTACATCAAGGATCAGCTCTGAGCCCTTTCTTATTTGCAGTGGTGATGGACAGGTCGACAGATGAGATCAGACAGGAGGCTCCATGGACTATGATGTTTGCAGATGACATTGTGATATGTAGTGAGAGTAGGGACCAGGTTGAGGAGATCCTGGAGAGGTGGAGAAATGCTTTATAGAGGAGAGAAATGAAGGTCAGCAGGGCTAAAACAGAATATATGTGTGTAAATGAGAGGAATGGTGAGGATGTAGGGAGTAGAGTTGGTAAAGGTGGATGAGTTTAAGGACTTGGGATCAGCAGTTCAGAGTGTGGAAGATAGGTGAAGAAGAGAGTACAGGTAGGGTGGGTGGAGAAGAGTGTCAGGAGTGATTTGGGACAGACAAGTACCAGTAAGAGTGAAAGGGAAGGTCTACAAGAGGGTAGTGAGACCAGCTATGTTGTATGGGTTGGAGACAGTGGCACTGACATAATGGCAGGAGTCAGAGCTGGAAGTGGTAGATGTTAAGATTTGCACTGGGTGTGACAAGGATGAACAGGATTAGGAATCAGTATATTAGGGGGTCAGTTCAGGTTGGGCGGTTTAGAGACAGTCAGAGAGGCGAGATTGTGTTGGTTTGGACATGTGCTGAGGAGAGATGTTGGGTATATTGGGAAAAGGATGCTAAGGTTGGAGCTGCCAGGTAAGAGGAAAAGAGGAAGGCCTAAGATAAGGTTTATGGATGTGGTGAGAGAGGATATGCAGGTGTTTGGTGTGACAGAGCAATATGCAGAGGACAGGAAGAAATGGAAACAGATGATCTGCTGTGGCGACCCCTAACGGGAACAGCCGAAAGAAGAAGAAGGTCAGTGGATAATCTGTCTCTCGCTATCTCTCTCTCTCTCTCTTTTTTATTTTGACTTGCTATATAAAACGCTTTTGTTGAAACACATATTAGTAAGCACCATGCTGAATTTTCAGGGAAGGTTGCCACTGAAGTATTCCACAACCTATGTGGTAATTTCAAGTTTAGTGCATCTCACTACTTGAAAGTCATATAATCAATGTGTATCACAGAAATTCTGGATTTGTGAAAGGAAATGCTATGGCAATAGCTAAAATGGTTCAAGCATGCAGGTAGCACTGGACATTTCAAGAACACTCCTAGTCCATGCATAGATGGATGTGGTTGTAGTTATTAGGCCATTTACAAACACCACTGTGGAAAACCACATCACTTTAACACATTTACAGTGCAGGAACATATAACTATGCATATTTGTGTAGACCACTCACTATCCCTGCTAATTAACATTGTGAGAGAACTGTAAGAAAAATATTTCATATTCTATTTCATAGTGAGTGCTATTTTTCTGATTTACCTCTGTTGACCCCTTCTCTTGATTCAAAGGTATTTTATGTTTTCTTGCTTCACTGCCTCAGCCAAAGTATAACCTACAGAAGATAAATAAATAAATACTAAAGGGAATAACTTCTCCCAGAAAGAATAAAATCGGAAATGTCCAGCACCAGCACATAGGAAGCAGGATGTGAGATGTTAAACTGTAGATTACAGGGAAGAGTGACTCCTTCTATCAATAGCTTATGGATTAACCTAACTCATCAGCGATGCTTGCTTATCAAAGAATATGCTTTAAGATCATATATTTGAGGTTTTGTTATCTAGTTTACAACGATGTGTCAAATAAATATTTACTGATGGCAGAATGTACTCAAATTCTATCTTAGAAACACATAATATTCAAAGAGGTATTGTCAATGTTTCGAACAGAGGCTTCACCGCAGCTTTGGAACTGAATAACAGAAAATTTGGAAGGAAATAATTTAATACTTAAAATCAGGTGACACACATACCACTTGTATATTTTTCTTGCATTTCCTTTACATTGTATCCCATTTCCTACATCAAAGTCATGAAAACAATAAGTTTTACTTCACTGTTGCCAAAATGACTGTTCTTTGAAGAGGGTTTTGATACTGTAATGCCAAAAATGATGTATTTAGAAGCAGCTTGGCAGGATTTTTACTTACAATTTAAAGCATAATGCTGATAGCTATATCTTAACAGTAACTCAGCTGGAAATACAGTAATACTTAAAGTAAACTTGACATTACTGGCAGCAAAGGAAAACTCTGCCTTATAAGGCAGTATGAAAAATAAGGTTGATTTAACAAGCAGCAGGGCAGCACTTTGTCTGTACATAAGTACTTAAAAGTGTAGAGAAAGTCTTATTTATCTTACTCCTTTCAGTGCTGCTTTCTTTTTCTTGTATAAGAAAGATCTTAATTAGCTTCACAAATGCTACTCATTATTTCTGTGGAACATTGAGTCTTCTGTGTAATAAATGCTTTTCAAGTAAAATCATTATGCGGAAAAAAAAGAAAAGGTAGAGACTGAATTAGGAAGTACTGTACCATATCCAAGTGTGTCTTGATCATTTCAACATTGAATGATGATATTATGGCAATCATAGCTGCTCAAACTGATCGATAATTTGAAGGATATCACAGATGTCATACCCTGAATTATAGTCTCAATACTTTAATTACAAATTGTGTACAGAATCATTAATCCAAGTACAAATTCTTTGAAGCAACAGCAGGGCATCTGCTTGCAATGATATATGCCAGGATAAACGTGTGCTCTAGGAAGCTTTATGGTCACCAGGAGGGTAGGATCACATGACTAATGTCCAGTATGTGTACCTTGGTGGGGGGCTTTGAAAGCAGCATTACTGTCCCACAGGCATGGGAACATGTGAAAGGGAGGCATATGTCAATTCAACATGAATGAGAGTGTCCAGGAGTGTGTGCTTATGTTGCTTCATATTCCTCTACTCAGGGATTTATAGACTATATAAAATATTTCTGTGGCTGGACTGCATGATGCACGATCAGGACACCACCATCTCACACTCCCTCTGGCCAAAGACTGGATTGAAGCTTTGCCTGCTGAGCACCCTCTTTGACAGAGCTGATCTGGCAGGTATGCCAGTCAATCTAAAATGCCAATGGAGAAGGATCGGTGATGACCATCTCAGATGGTTATGTTAGCCAAGTGGCCCCAAAAATTGTATGAAAAAGTCATCAAACCAAAATCTGATCAGAAAAAGAGTAACACTTCCTGATGTTTACTTTTCTAAAAGTCAAGAAAGGATTCAAATGTATACGATGCATTGAGATCATACACCTTAATTACTTTTCTCTTAAAGGTATTTTATTCTCATAATGAAATGTACAATCTCTGAATTTTGTTTGTTATTATGAACAATTTTTGTTAACTTGATTTATTCCTAGTGAATAACAAAACTAACAGGTATTGTAAATACTAAAACCAATTTTTCATTACTGACTGCAGCTAAAATGTAATGATTTTAACATAATATTATATAACTAACAAGCTTTCACAAATCGGTTAACTGATAATGACATTTGTTTAACAATATTTCATTTCATTCTGCATGTGAAGGAAGTATTGCTCAGAGAGCAGTTCATACTTTTATAGAGATATACAAAGAGATGCAAACAGGAATAGTGAAGTCTACTTCACAATGCCCAAAGCAACATTTAAAAATTGTTCTGTAATACTTTATACTGACTTCCCTTTAACAATTTCTGTTTGGTTAAGGATGATTCGGTTTTAGTGTACTGGTGAAATGTACATCATTTTATCATTTCAGATTTTAAAGTGAAATATGTAGAATTATGCATGTTGATGTATGTACAGAATTGACTTATTTCGGTTCATCGCCTACACTGTGGGAGAACTACAGGAAATATACTTTTTATTCCATTTCAAATTCAGAGAAAGAGAAAAAAAGAGAGACAAACATATATTGTGCCACCTCCGCCCCCACCCATTAAGAATGTCCTGGAGCTTTGCTTCATATTCCTTGCCTCTTCCTCTTAAAAATATTATATTCTGTGACATCACCAGTGATTATATTCAGTCAATAATTCCAGATATTAGAGTTTCTTACTTTTTATTGCTCATACAAGGATGGTGATGATGCAAGACCAGATGTCTTATTATCTTTTTCAGTGAATTAGACTAATATTTAAACAAAATTCCATGATTTTGAGCTTTTGTCAAGTCACTACTTTTTGACTTCATCCATAATTCTTGATAAGATATTTAGAAGTATGGAGAGGAATGCAGACAGAAACAACAACAGAGTGAGAGAGAGAGACAGACAGAGTGAAAGGTACAAACAGATAAAAAGGAAGAGAGGAAGGCAGATCTAGAGAAAGCAAAAGCATATATGTGTATGTCGATTACTGACTGTAAATTATGCCAGCTTCATATGACACTGATTTGCTGCCTTTTGGCTCTGCATTTAAATTTGTGTTGAGCCATATTATTGCTGCTTACACAGAGGTGTGTTTTTCTATCATTCCTTACTATGCCATCCAGCTCACAGATAGGACCTAGGCAGTCAAAATTACTAAGGACAGCTCCACCAAGAGGCCAGTCACTAGCGGAGTCCCCAAGGGCTCAGTATTGGGCCTGCTCCTTTATGGCATCAGTTTATAGTTGACTAAGTCTGCAGATGATTGCATGCTGGGGGACTAAAAGTGGCACCCCAGCAGACACTAGCATTCTTCATGAAGGCCTATCACTGACTAATAAATGGTGCCAAAGCCATGGTCTTAAACTCAATGTTAACAGATGCCTAATTAGACCCTTTTGGAAGACAACCATCCTGGCTAATAACCATGTTGATAATACACCCCGAAGAGTCAACCCAGTGGTCAGAGATAAGCACAGAGTCTGTAACCTTACCTTCAGCCACCATCTGGCCATAGTAATGAGGAAATCCTTTTATGTTGTGCAGCTTATAAGAATAGGCATGACATCTAATTCCAAAGAAATCATTATCCCACTGTATTCTGCCTTTATTTGACCAATAATAGAATACAATTGTCGTTTGGTATGTACCTGAACAGGCATATGTAGCAACTACACCAATCTTTGAGATTCCTTACAAAAAGAATACCAGGTGTAACAAGTCTGCCTCATGCAGAATGCCTTAAACCCTTTCCCTCTACTCAGTCTCCTATAGACTGCTGAGGGGTGATCGGTGCCTGACCTACAAGGCATCTGCAAACCCCACATTTATGAATCTCCTACATATTCATAAGTGAAAGAGTACCAGAAATAGAAGGTCTACGGATCTAAATTTTGTCTGTGACTTAAAAAGAACATGTTTGAGAGACAGATATGTGTCCCAGGGACTGACCCTCCTATGAAACAGCCTCTTCCCTACCCATGTGAAGGTGAGTCTTTCTGTCACCCAATTTCAGTGCAACCTAAACCAATGGAAGCGGGAACAGAAAATTTACACTAGACCTGGCACCCATGTTCCTTATGGGCAGAGGTAGTTTATAAATACCTGGCCCTCAATGTCTCATTTGCATAAATTTTATTATTTTTTTATTTAACATTTGTTGACCGGGAATGTCCGACTAGGTTCCACAGATCCTGTTTTCAGCGGAGGCCCGGGGAGAAATGCTCCAGAAGCATGTCTTTAGAAGGAGGACATTAGCCTAGCAACAAATGGTGTGTGTGTGTGTGTGTGTGTGTGTGTGTGTGTGTGTGTGTGTGTGTGTGTGTGTGTGTGTCTGTCTATGTTAATGAATATCCATGTCTATATGTGCCTGTGAGTGTCTACATGTGTCGATCTGCATCAGGAGTCTGTATGTATACACGTATGTATACATGTATGTATACATGTATGTATACATGTTTGTATGAGGGGTGATACCATTTTTTTCTGAACCAAAGATGCTTAAATTGCACTGTTTTAAGCAATCCATTTAATTCATGATTTCTTTTTAGTTAATAATTTTCAGAATTGTTAATGGCATATATATATATATATATATATATATATATATATATATATATATATGCATGTTATAGATTTCCAGTTGTTAAATGGTACTTGGGTTTTGTAGTGACTTTTAATCACACATAGCAGATAGGCTACTTCAGTAACATATCCATGTTGCTTGCTTTCTTTGCATGTTATATCATTTGAGTGAGTTCATTAAATAAAGGCCCGTACTGCAGGTGAGCAAAACTCCTCTGGGTACTTCTTGGGACTGAGACTTGCTATGGATGTCATCATCTGGTGATCCATTATTTGCAGGAATCACTTTCTAAACAGGTACTAATTGAATGTTTTCCTCACCAAACTAGTCAAGGGGCACCTATGTCACTCTGGCCATTGTTTCACTGTCACATGGAGGACGTTTCATTGCATTTTTTTTAGCATACATAAACTTGTGTAATAACATATCACTCATTCTCTGAGGCAAAGGAACACATGCCATTCATAAAAATAAAGTAGGGTCAAACTGGGAAAGCATTTCCTGTCACAAACACTGTTCTTAAATTCCAAAAAGGTTAGTTCCTATTCCTTCATTTAATTCTATAGTGGCAATGCAATAATGAGATGTGGCTGGGAAGCAATTTAAGGTTAATAATTTACTGGTCCAATACCAATTCCATTTTATTTTCAAACTATTTCAGCTCATTCTTGAAACTCATAATGCCCACAGTACTGTCATCCTAGACAAATTCACGTGTCTATATTAACTTAAACACACAATTCTTTTTGACTCTCATGGGAATCTACAGATTAACTCAATGTTTTTATTATTCAGACCTGTCATTTGAATACTATTAAGTCACATTGCATATTTGAAGTCTTGGCTGATTGAATTCTTACAGATAATCTTTACAAACGCTAATCAAAAAGAGAAAATGATGGGAACAAAATGCAGATTTATGAATGTTAATGACTAAGTAATATTTTACTCACAGCTGTATGGTAACCAACATGGTTTTGGCACTCAGCTGTTTTACTCATATCTAGTGGACGAGAGCCAATTTAAAAAGCTATCAAGTAGGCAACCATTTCTTTTTCCTTTTTTTAATCGTCAGCCCAAGTTTGCATATTTGTAGAGTCCCAGGGCATCCATTTAGTGGAATATATGAATAATATCCATGGATATGAATGCAGAATAATTCTGACCCAGTCATCTTATTAGCAGCCCCTTTAAATGAACATTGGTTACCACTGAAGAATTCTACTAAAAGGGTATAATAAGACAGATTGTCCTTCGCTCACTTAAGCTCTGACATTCATCTATTCCTGCACACCAGCCCTACTCAATGCCTCCCAATGAACATGGGGTGCCTGAGTATATTTCAGAGTTTTATCTCTCTGCACTAGCAATGGTTAAGTATTGCTAGAAGATTCATTCAGTTACATTTCTAAATAGAGAAATAATATTAAAGTATTCTTTCAAGGTGATTGTGATATACAGTTGCCAAACTACCAAAGGAAATGAGAAAATACAAATTTTAAGTCACTTTTTATTTCCTGTGAACGGCAACTGCTAGTGTTTTAAAAATCTGAGAATTGTGTTATCATTTGTATGAGATATAGCAGGGCTAACCACTCAGCAGTGTAAACCTTGGCTCTAGATGGTTGCCACAGCTAAAGAGATACCCCAACACATTTGTAAAAAGGGGAAAAAGGGGTTGTGGATGGATGAATAGATAGAGGAATGGATGTTAGCATTGTTACTTCCATTTTACTCTGTTTTCTCTAAATGCATTAAGCCAAGTCATTTACTGCGTTCCTACTGTCTCCTACTGTAAACACAGGGATCATTTGGTTTCAATAACATGCTACCACTTTCTGTCATTTACAGCTGCAACCCCTCTGTAGATTAAGTACTTGGTCATGTCATTCTTTATGCACTGTTGGACTAAGAGCTGTCATGCTTTACATTATCAGATCGTATTTAGAAGGCAGTCTGTTTAGCCTGATCTCACAGTTCACACCACATGCACCTGTTTGATGTACTTCTTTACCTCCTGATAATGAGACCCTTTCCTTATTTCTTTTGAAATCCCATTCTGGAATATCAACAAGAGGACACAATACACTTCCACTCATTCAGTATTTGCTATTCTGATTACTATGGCAGCTTCACAGACACTCATTTGTATACTCTGTGTTGTCTTCTTTAATTTCTAAATTAGCAATGAACAAACTTTTGTTTTTATGCCTACTCACATCAGAGTACAATACTGCATATAAGCTGTTTGTACTGCTATATGTAAGGTATCTTATTTTGCTTTCTTTTAATATCTTTTTCAAGTATATTCCCAATGTACAGTTTCAACTGTTACTAACTAGTCACTCATCTGTATAGTGTAAAACACACTATGCATCGCCATAAGCAAATCCCATTCATGAGACAATGGTGACACCAATACGTGACATGGCCAGACATTATTTGTTGTCAGGAAAACAGAAGTAAATGCTTATTCAAAAGGATGTATTGACCTCACTTAAACCATGAAACACAGCATAAAAGAATGCTCACCTCATGCATTTTTAGGAACCAGCATATAAAATAGCAACTAGCAGTGAAATAAGGTGTTACGAAAAAATGCCTACTTTCCCATTATGTTTCAGCTAGCAGCATCACTCTCTCATTTACCAAACAAATCCCCAATCTAAAGCAATGAATATCACCCTTGACACCACCTGAAACACAAGAAGGAAGGGTGGGAAAAGGAGGTTCTTTAAGGAATGATCTTTCTTCGGCCTACCAAGCTGCCAAAGCAACATGTTCTCCTTTATTTTCATCCCATTAAAACCAAAGAAAGATAGGTATATGCCTACATGTCCTTCAAAACCAGGGAAAGCTGTATATCAAAACAGTCCAAACCTATGTCCATAATGTGGACACAGTCAGCTCTAAACCACAAGGGATCACCTTCACTGAGAAGGCTAATACTCACCCAACATAAATCCCTCAATAAGAAGTAGTTAATGCAGATATATAAAAAAAAAAAGTAATGTAGATGTCTTGACACCATTACAATTTCCTAAAATCACTGACTGGTCATATCACATGACACTCATGCCACCATGCATAGATCTCCTAAAGAAATATGCAGTTGATATTTATTTCACATATTACTATATGTACTAGTCCAATTACTTAAATGAATCACAATTAATAAATATATTTAGCCATATACGATCTGAATATCTGTTTTGACTTTCTGCTTTGCCAGTCATAACAACAATATTTACAAGTATCAGTCCTCCAGCATCACTGATTATAGAAATACAAGCCTTTCTATTATCACAAGGTAGTCTTCAGGTTGAATAGCCAAATCTTATTTTATCATTCTGCAGTTTGTCTTAACAAAGATATTGCTGGTATTAAACAACGTAACTCAGACTTTCATGTCAAATCATCATGAAAACTGTTACTTCTTCCATGGTCACTAAAGAATGTACTCTGTTCTATAGGAAATTTAGGACTTCCTTGCTCTATTTATTTATGCAGTATTATGTAGTTCTCTTAATTAGATATTTTTGTAAATGCTTCCTGGTTCTTTTGAACTGTCTTGACCGGGGATTAAATGTGGTCATGGAGAGTATGTTTCTTTGAAAACTATACTTTAAATCACATTCTATTCCACAGCCTCTTGGTTTACTGCCTTTTATGCTCACCTTTTACTCCCTCTTTAACCAAGTCTTTTTGTTCAGTGTTGTGTCAAAGTAAAATTTCTGTTTCTGTTGTTCTTTCCTGTAGCAGTTTAAATGCAAATTACTTCCTCTATGGAACTAACACTGAGAATAAATTTGATAACTTCAGTTTCAAATATTTACTCAGCTGAGGATAACATCAAGTTAGACAGACTACAATGCATAGATAAGTGACAATCAGCAGAATCTTAAAGTTTAGTTTTTAAAGTAGTTACACCTTGCGCTATGTACTCAACTTCTAAGACCCGGGGACACATGGTAAAATCCATTGTTTTCCAACCATTTGAAATTCTTGATTGAAAAGCTATTGCTTTGATATCTAGTATCTCACAAAAGTGGACTTTATGATTACTGTCTTGTGGCTTGACACATTAGGTAATTTTATTGTATTGTGGCTTTTTACATCTGTCACTTGTACAACTTTATGGCACTTAAAATAATAGCACATATCAAAAGTTGTAAGCTCTTATGCTGAAACAATACTCCAATAATTTTCAAATAGGAAAAAAATAGAATTTCTTCTTGTTTTTGTTTTCATCTGCTGACTCTTTCCTAATGGCTCCACTTTATACATCTGGTCCATTTATACATCTATCATGGCAATACTCAGACAATAGCCCAGTGGTGCATGTGATCCCTGGCTAGAGGACATACGAAGCTCAATTGTTAGAGATGGAAGAGTTGGGCAATAGAGAGAGAGGGTCAAACAGCTGGACACACTGAACTCGGTTCTCTTCTGACCAGTCCATACAATGGCTATTTACAGCTCTACAAGGGCTGATGACCACTGGGATCATGTGAGTCTTTGCCCACATCCTGATCCATGGGCTGATGTAACACACACTCTACTGGTTCTTACTCCAACTAGTGTCAACTAATGTCAAGTCATAGCCTTCTCCTTTCTATCAGGGTGGGCAAACTGACAACAGTTTTCATTCCCATCCTCCCAACCCCTCAAGAACCTGTGCCATTAATCAAATGTGGGTATTCTAGGTCACAATAGAAACTTCATTGTTCTGTGCCATGCAAACAAAATTGGATTTCTTGACATATACCTCAATCTCTCTGAGTCTGATTCTTATAATAGTTGTACATATCATGATTTCAGATAATATCTTCTATATGCCCTATGTTACCATGTCAATACAGAACACCATGAGCTCTTTGATTTGCTTGAGACCAAATTAATGCATTCTACTAAGCATATTCTTTGCCTCTCTCATTCTCTCTTCATTTAGTAGGTCTTCTTCTTCTTCTTCTTTCAGCTTTTCCCACTTAGGGGTAGCCACAGCGGATCATCTGTCCGCTCATGATTGGCAGTGGAGTTTTACAGTGTCGAGTTGCCAGCCCGGCACCCAACCTTCCACAGAAGGCACACACACACACACACACACTCATGCCTAGGGCCAATTTAGAGTGTCCAATCCACCTACAGCATGTCTTTGGGATGTGGGAAGAAACTGGAGCACCCGGAGGAAACCCACGTGGCCACAGGGAGGACATGCAGACTCCGCACAGAAGGCACCCCAGCCGAGGATCAAACCAGAGAACCTCTTGCTGTGAGGTGACAATGCTAACCACTGCACCACTGTAATTATCACTATTAATTTTGTAGCACATCTAGTTTGTGTAAGTATACTGCAAATACTAATAAAGGATAAACTGGATTGCCTTATTTGGCCATCCTGATCTAATGATGTGGCATAGCAATTGAAACTAATAATCATCTTGGGGACATGTTTTGACTTTTTTCTGCTTTTCTGAGTAGATTAGCAGTTAGGAATCAACCAATAATATTTTCAGATCTTTGGCAAATAGATATTCTTTACTTTCTCATAGGTATACCACAATCTCTGCAACTTCTCCGAATTGACTCCCTCCCTCTATCCAGACCCTCCAAACTATACTGAACAATCCTGACCACTCCTTCTCTATTCTTGCAGCCCACTCCATCACCAAAAGAAATCTCCTCTTTCCTACTCAAAAGATGCTTCCATCAAAAAATCTGACTGCAAGTGCAGTTCCACTGGATACCTCAACTAACTCCTGTCTCAGGTAAATTGCTTCTACTTCCATTCTCTTTACTCACCTGCCATCCTCCACCATGTTTATTATTTAAATTAATTTACATTTCTTTTTCTCCTCTGTTCATATTTGCCTCACTGTTTCAATTATCTGCTGGATTTCTTGGTACCTCCTGGAATTGCTCCTTGTTTGTGAATTAGTTCTGTTTTACTTTTTTGTGAAGTTCTTCACCTGGGCTGTACCTGCAAATGGTCTGTTGTGATCAATGCACTACCCCTGTAACCAACTTATAAGTAAATGCAAAAATACTTTAAGGCAGTCAAGTTGATGTATCTTCTTTATGCATAAGCTTACTGGGCAAGAACTGAACTCATAGGTTATGGCAGTAACATTTTCTGAAGTGTTTTTTTCATGTTATACATAGTTGTGAAATTAAGAACAGTTAAAAAACTATAGCCAGCAACTTTCTTTCTTCAATTTCAGCATGATGATATTACTGAAAACATGTCAAAATACTTTCTCATCTTACTGCAATAAAACAACTCCAAGCCCTTTTCTGATTTACATCGACCTGCAGCATATCAAGTTGCAGTACATCACAAAATATTTATTTTCATGTTGTGGAAGTTGCATGTTTCAACACTTTAAAGCTATTTTATGGCTATTTTATTGTTCATTTGACCAACACAATTCCATATCTGTCTCTCTCTCAGATCTGATGCCACATTTTAAAGGATTGGAATACACTTAGCAGATGCTATACCATGCCTAGGAGTCTCATTAGAGATAGTTTACTTGTGGCTTTTGCATTTTAATGAGTGCTTTCACTTAGTCTGGTTCAGATTTATCCCCTCTGATGATAAAATTTGACCCGCATGCTTGAATAGAGATACACAGATTTGACATTTACTTCTGCTCTGTATTAAACGTTTCCGTCTTTCCTGCCATTTATTTAACCCAACATTGATCTTGTGCCAGTTTCACTGTACTCTAGACTAAAATAACATATTTAATGTTTTAAATGCTATCTATATAAATTTATGCCTTATAAAATATTATCCACAACTTCCTGGAACAAATGAGATTCCAAGTTACAAAATTACAAAATTGTACAATCAGAAATTTACATCTAGCTAATGGAGTGGTAGACATACATCACAAGGATCTATGTTCATCTAGCTTTACTTGACAGAACTGTTGGCATCAATATGGAAAATGGTTACTACTACCTCCACTATTGACTGAAGCAGATATTTTTAAACACCTTTATTGCATTATCACTTGTGACATTGGCAAATTTACATTTATAAAAAAGTACCCAAACTGCATTAACAAACTAACATTAAAAAACATTATACTTTACATGTATTGCTATATATCATATAACCTTAGCAACATTACATAAATTATTCAACTCCTGTCTCCTTTTTTTTAATAAGAAACATCTTTATTAAACCATCACTTATGACATAAGCAATCATACATTTGTATAGATTATTTATTTTGTTTATTTATTTAAAATTTGTTGACCGGTAAAGTCCGACTAGGACAGAACTATTTTTCAGAGGAGACCGGTGGGGGGGTGGGGGCAGGGTGGACTCTATAGATGCATGTCTTTGGAATGTGGGAGGAAACCCATGCAAATACAGGGAGGACATGTAGACTCTGCACAGAAGGCACCCAAGCTGAGAATTGAACACGAGAACCTGTTACTGTCAAGCAACAATTTTAAACATTGCAGCATTGTCTCACCCAAAAACAATTAAAACAAACCACACCAACGCAATCCTAGTTGCAAGCATTTTACATCACAAACCATACTGACTCACTCCCAGTTGCAAATATTATGCATCAAGTATAATCTACCCAATCATTTTCAGTCAAACATTACATAGTTCATTTAAGTCCTGCTTTCTTTTAAACCTCATTTCTCCCATGTATGTATTGTTCCCACAATTCTCATTTTTTTCCTATGTAATTTGCTTCTATCCTTTTCTAAACATCTCGTTTCCAATTATTTTATCTCTCTTACTATCTTCACTTCTTCTAATATAGCTGGTTCAGATTTTGAATTCCATTTTCTAGTAATTGCTTTTTGGCAGCCACCATAATTAGACACAGCAAGGCCTTACCGTGTTTAGGCAATTCTGATTCTGAATCATAGCTACATAACATCCATTTTTTTAATCTTGAGGATCTATGCATACCTTTAACTTAAACTTGAAAACTAAACAAGGCAAAGAACAAGAATCTCAATATATTGAAATGTATAGACAAATAAAATAAAAGGCTGGTAATGCAGGAAAGTGTAAAATAAAACTTTAATAAATTATCACAAAACAAAACAATAGACTACAAGATGAGAGCTTTCGCACTGAGCCACAGTGCTTCATCAGCTCTAATAATTAAGCAATAAACCAACATTTAAATAGACCACTTATCTCATTAAATCATGTGATCGTAGTACAGTACTTAAAAATATAGACTAATTTAAACCACTACCTCTAGTGGACTGAAGTATCAACATCCATTTCATTTCAAGATTCTCAGTATATGTTGTCACATTTCCTCCTCCAATATTAGGTAAACAGGTAAATACAACTCTAAAATGAAAAATATAAAAGAGTGTACAGGACCTTCATTAACTGCATTTTTGCCAAGGGCACTCTTGATGTTTCATCTGTTTATACTATATAAGTACTCCTTAATTCGATCTCTAAAAGGACGATTGGTTTTACCAACATAATAACTGGAGCACCAATAGTAAATCCAAAAAACAAATGCTTGATGCTGATATCTCAACTAGAAGACACAAATGGAAAACCACAAAAGTCAAAAAAGTCTCTGGAAGAGTGCTGTTACATATCCAAAAGATTTATTAAAATGAAATAAAATCACACAAAATTTCAGAGAGATTAGCGCTTTCGGGTGTTGACCCTTCATCAGATAAAGAACAAATGTTACAAAACACTATTTAAAACAATGAACAGCCAATCAAAGACTAGTAAATAACACGCCTATTTTTTAGGGTGGGTTTTATGGGGACAACATCATTTAGCCCTGGATTCCTATGTGCCATAAATTCTATAATCTTTCTAGACTCAATTAACTCTGTATATTGTTTAATGTCTCCTCCCCTCTTATTTAGCCTCACATTAACTATAGCCCTAAAACCAAAATAATGAGTAGGGTTATCTTTTATATGTCTGAAAAGAGCATTATGTATATCATTGTTCCTGATACAGGATAGATGTTGTAAAATCCTTACTTTAAACATATTATTAGTCTTGCCCACGTAAAAGCATGGGCAAGACTTGCAGTTCGCTAGGTATACAATGTCTTTGGTTCTACAAGTGATCCTAGCTTTTAATATAAATGTTTTGTTGGTGGTGGGATGTACAAAGGTAGTGTCCTGGAGAATATATGGGCAGGCCTTGCATATACCACATGGCTTACTGCCCATAGATGAAATAGGGGTAACACAATCATTGATGTGTTCCCCACATAAAATATCTTTTAAATTCTTGTTTCTCCTATATCCAAACATTGGAGACGGACCAACAATAGTACTAATCCTATCATCACTAGTAAGAATGTTCCAATTTTTCTTTATAATCCCACTAATTTCTTTGATGTTGCTGCTATATGTGAACATAACCTTAGGTCTAAAGTGACATGTTATTTCATTTGGGGATGCATTCAATTCTCTATCAGGCCGATGTAGCCAGGGTTTGTATTTGTGCCCCCTTTTTCTTTTATTTTTCTCTAAAACATCTTTAACAATTGCCTCTTTATATCCCCTATCAGTAAATAATCCTCTCAAATTGCCTAGTTCCCCATTAAAACAAGTGTCATCCGTACAAATCCTGGATATCCAGGCTAATTGTCCTTGCACTATGTTGGTAAAAGTAAATCGTGGGTGCATGCTCTCAAATGTCAAAAGTATATTTTTCCAACATTCCTTCTTGTGTAGGCTTGTGGAGAAACCTAGAGTAGTTTGTTCTATTGAAACATCTAAAAAGTCTATTTTAGTGTATGATGTTTCCTTCGTGAACCTAAAAAAATCCATGGTGGAATGTAGGAAAGTGATAAAGAGTTCTAATGAAGTGATGTCCCCCTTCCACAAAATAAAAATATCATCCACGAAACGCTTATAGAGTCCAATATATGGTTTCCATTCATTGTTGTTGAGAATATATAGATTTTCCCAAAAGGAAAGCACTAGGTTTGCATAAGTATTTGCACAGGGTGTACCCATGGCTACACCCTGTGCCTGCCTATACACATGCTTCAAGCCCAGGAATACATTATTCTCCAAAACCAACTTCAACATGGTTGTGATCTGGATGATGTTATGGTCAGTAGCTCCACTGTCCTTCAAGAGTGTGCTAATGGCCGAAATGCCATAGTCATTGTTAATGACAGTGAAAAGACTCTGCACATCAAGGGTGATCATGAGATAACAAAACTTAGGGATGGCCCTATCTCCCCAAGTACCTTCAAGAATCCCCCTGTATCTGTCAGTATATTCTCCATTTTTTCAACATATGGTCTAAGTGTAATCTCTAGCCAAATGGAGGCATTTTCTGTAACCCATTTCCTGCCTGACACTATGGGTCGTAAGGGGGGATCTATCAAAGATTTGTGTATCTTTGGTAGTCCTTTTAGGAAAGGTGTATCCACACCTTCCACTCTGAGGAAATTGTAAAGTTCCCCATTAATGACCATGTCATTTAAAAGTTGTTCCAAGGTTTGGTGCACTTTTTCTATTAGATGTTAAACCATTAAGGGATTCATAGAAATATATGTCTGAAAATCAGATAATAATTGTGTCAGTTTGTTTTGATAAAATGTAGTGTCCATTATAACTATAGCACCTCCTTTGTCAGCCATTTTAATGGTAATTGCTCTGTTTTCACACAAATCATGGAGAGCTTGTCTTTGAGCTATGGTTAAATTATGATATTTCTGAGTGTAACCACTATGAAAATAGTCCAAAAGATCTTGTTCGCAAGCATTAATAAATAGTTGCAAAGAAGGTGTAAGTGGAGGAACAAAAGTACTAGGCTGTCTTAATATAGGCTTGTAAATCACATTATTACCAAACATATTCTTTAGTGCCACACCCCTGCAAAAAAGCATAAGATCCATCACAATTTCATGGTAATTACTACCTCTGCTAGGAACAAAGGATAAACCCTTACTTAAAACAAAAAGTTCTTCAGTCGTTAAGCTATGTGTAGATAAGTTAAAAACAATATCACCATTGTCATTGTTGCCACAAATAGTCACTCTAATGTCCTCCGTTTCTTCCGTGGGTCTCTGCCCTCGCTTAGTGAATGTTTCCATGCCCCTTGTTTCTTCTTCACTGGAACTGGTAGACTGGTAGTACCTTCAAAAAATGCCGTTCAGCCAAAAGAGCCTTGGGTCGTGCCCCTAAGCGTATATCATCCGCTGTTGGAGTTTCTGTCCGGTTGGCTGCCAAAGACAAAGCGTGGTCTGCTTCTGAGTTCACTACACAAACAGTCATCCCCCCGACATCCGAGGAGTGAACAGCTGCTACCATACCTTCAGGAATGTATTCTACGTCATCTGCAGCCACCACGTTACTACGTAGTAACTCTGTAGAAGTTAGCGAATGCGTGGTGTTCACAGACTCAGAGTGCTTCACAATACCATCGAAAGTAACAGAAGTGAATGAAGTGGTAGAGGAAGGTTTATTAAAATTCCTGTTAACGGAAGTATTTTTATTAGATGTAGCTTCTCTAGGTCTAGCCCAAACAAAAATATTTCCCTTTGAGAAATCTGCATGGTCTCTCGTAAGTTTGCTCATCTTAAGTGTTCTTAATTTGTCATCGCTGTCCAACAGAGAGCGATAAACTTCATCAAGTCTTTGCATATAGCCATTGCCTCTAAAGTCATTGACCAACTTTTGTTGTAACTCATTTGTATATTGTTTTAAAGTAACAATCTCAGGTGCAAAAAATTCATTTAAAAGTTCCATATACTGAAAGCTGGTTTTAATGTTAATAAGCTGCCACTTGGCCAGTAACTCTGGATAATGATCCCCTTGTGTGGGCATACAAAGGACCCTCATTCCTCGAGGGACTATGCCATAAGATAAGCAAGCTTCAAAATTAAATGTTTGCCATTGAAGGCGTTGTAGCCTCCCCATTTTGTAGCTGTAGTCCCTGAGGAGTTCCTCAAAATTTCTATCTACTGTAGCTGGTATAGAACTATTAAGGCCAATGTCTTTTAAAGTCACTAAACCCATCTGGAGCAGAGGGTTCTCCACAGGTATAAGGTTTTTGAGGCTCTTACCATTGAAGCGTTGTTGTAAGACACCATTGTCCATTGCCTCACTTATGGGACGTTGTTCTGAACACATAGCAGCTCAGCACCAATGAAGCACAACAGCAATAGTAAATCCAAAAAACAAATGCTTGATGCTGATATCTCAACCAGAAGACACAAATGGAAAACCACAAAAGTCAAAAAAGTCTCTGGAAGAGTGCTGTTATGTAACCAAAAGATTTATTAAAATGAAATAAAATCACACAACATTTCAGAGAGATTAGCGCTTTTGGGTGTTAACCCTTCATCAGATAAAGAACAAATGTTACAAAGCACTATTTAAAACAATGAACAGCCAATCAAAGACTAGTAAATAACACGCCTATTTTTTAGGGTGGGTTTTATGGGGACAACATCATTTAGCCCTGGATTCCTATGTGCCATAAATTCTATCATCTTTCTAGACTCAATTAACTCTGTATATTGTTTAATGTCTCCTCCCCTCTTATTTAGCCTCACATTAACTATAGCCCTAAAACCAAAATAATGAGTAGGGTTATCTTTTATATGTCTGAAAAGAGCATTATGTATATCATTGTTCCTGATACAGGATAGATGTTGTAAAATCCTTACTTTAAACATATTAATATTAATTGAATCTAGAAAGATTATAGAATTTATGGCACATAGGAATCCAATGCTAAATGACGTTGTCCCCATAAAACCCACCCTAAAAAATAGGCAGGTTATTTACTAGTCTTTGATTGGCTGTTCATTGTTTTAAATAGTGCTTTGTAACATTTGTTCTTTATCTGATGAAGGGTTAACACCCGAAAGCGCTAATCTCTCTGAAATTTTGTGTGATTTTATTTAATTTTAATAAATCTTTTGGATACGTAACAGCACTCTTCCAGAGACTTTTTTGACTTTTGTAATAACTGGAGCACACATCACATATAGCAAGATAAACAATATTCAGAGTACCACAATTAGCATAACAATTAAAACAACACTTCTGTCCAGTGTTCGGATGAATAAAATGATTACAAGTCTTAATAAAATGAGAAGCATTGCAACCACTACACGGAAAAGTGCCCTTTGGGTCTGAAATAGGTTGAAAATCTGTATTCAGCCTCATAGGTTTATAACATAATTTCCTCCTAATTGTACTAACATTCTTAAATGCAAACCATCGCTCATCCCGAAGAACAGCTCTATTTATGCTATAAGATACAAGGACCCTCCAGTGTTTTCTCACAATATCACATATATAATGCACATTGTTAGAATACGTCAAACACATTCTCATAGAATTATCAATCAAACATTTATCAACTATAACTTCATCCATGCCATTACCAAAGAATGGTCTAGCCCTAGTTTAATGACGGGATAATACTTCATTTTGCGCATGTAAAATACCAGAATTATAATACACCCTCCTAAGAAATTCATCAGACAGAGCATCAAAAGAATCATACATCTTGCATACATTGTGCAGCCTAGCAATCATAAAAGATTGAGTCTTTATGACATTCTTTTTTAAAAAATTTGGATGCATGCTTCATGTATGTGGTAGACCATTCCTTTTACAAGGTTTCTTATAAATGGATGTTTTAATTCCCCCAGCAGTTCTTGTAACACAGACATCCAAGAAATCAATCTCAGTCCTTGAGTATTTAAAAGTAAATTTCAGAAAACTAGTAGTGGCATGTAAATACTAAACAATGTAAATGTTCAAAGAGATCAGAATATTTCAGCAAAATATCTTAAGTACTATGCAACACAAACAATTTACAGGGAATGTCATTCAAAGAATGTTGTACCTTATGTTTTTGTGTCTGCTCTGAAATACTATTACTGAAATTTTTTTTGGTACTTCTTATCAACCAACAAGTATTATTATTTTACTTCTTCACCAGCGGTATCAAACTCACAGTTCATACTCTGATTCCCACACAACCTCTCTCACTGCCTCCCTCTTGATGCTATAGAACATTTATCCAATCCTGATCAAATCCTTTACAAGTATGGCAATTAAAAGACCTTTGAAATGGTCATTTATTTGCTTCCATAAAATGGCATTATTTCATTTTTTCTAGTTTTAATTTGTTCTTTTAAGGTAGAAGAGTAAATTATATATATATATATATATATATATATATATATGGTTCCAATTCATATGATCGAATTTCTCTAAACTCGAAAGTCATAAATTCAAAACCAGAATCTGTGCCCCCCACACCCCCCTACTTAAATATACCTACTCCGAGATCACACTATAGTGAAGGAAAGGGAAATCTCCCATTCTGCGCTATACATGTAAGCACAAAACAGAAAATTTTCCATTCCTCCACTATAGTGCGGTCACGGAACGTTCACATTTAGACTGCTAGGGTACAGGGGACCTGGCCCCCTGCAATAAAGTAAGTTAACTTATTTATTTTTTAAGCCTAAGGCTCCCATTCACAATTTCAAGTGAATGGAAGTTCGAGATTCTGGTCTGAAGATTATGAATTTCGAGCTTCCATCCAGTCGATCTTGTGAAGGGGAAACATATATATATATATATATATATATATATATATATATATATATATATATATATATATATATATATATATATCATGGTTTACTATCCAAATGTTGATATATATATATATATATATATATATATATATATATATATATATCATGGTTTACTATCCAAATGTTGAAATTCAAAACATTTTTTTTACAAAATTATCAAATTGTTTACCTGAAATGTCAGAAATAATAACCAAGACAATTGACATTTGAACATAGGAACTTCACTCTATCGAAAGTCTGTTACTGTAAAAGTTTTTTTTATATATACCAACTCTGAGATCGCACTACAGTGAGGAAAAGGGAAACATTTCCATATCCTCACTGTAACATGATCTCAGCTCAAAATTTTGACTTCATATTAATGAATGTGTACTCACTTTCACAAAAATGAATTCAAATATTTTCAGTTCGACAGTATGGATGTTGGTTGAAGAAATATTTGACAAACTGCCATTCTACATTTTCAGCTATATATATATATATATATATATATATATATATATATACATATATATATATATATATGTATAGATATATATATATATATTTTGAATTTCAACATTTGGATAGTAATCCCCCTGCTATAGATGCTTAGTTTTACGTTTTTTGGTTTTATGTGGTTTTAATTCAGTGTTCGAACTTTAACGAGATTGAACATATGGTCTCAGCCATATGTGGTTCAAACTAGTAAAAGTTCGATATACTGAAGTAGATCTATATATATATATATATATATATATATATATATATATACAACATATACACACACGCATACACACACACACACACACATGTATATATATATATATATATATATATATATATATATATATATATATATATATTTATTTATGGGTCCCCTTCAGTAGGTCGAAAGTTATTAAGTTTGAGCCACATATGGCTGAGACCATATAACTTGTAAAAGTCCGATCTGACTGAATGGAGATCTCCGTACAGTGTGGAAAGGGAAGATTTCCCATTTCCGCAATGTAGTGTGATCTTGGAGTTGATATATTTAAGTAAGGGGGTGTGGGGGTGTGGGGGTGTAGGGGGGACTTAGCCCCCCTGAGTTTTGTGTTTTTTAGTTTTATGTAGTTTTAATTCAGTGTTCGAATTTTATAAGTTTGAACATATGGTCTCGGCCATATGTGGGTCGAACTAGTAAAAGTTTGATCTACTGAAGTAGATCCATATATATATATATATATATATATATATATATATATATATATATATATATATACACACAACACACACACATACTTTGCAATATTGAAATAGAAAAACAACAGATGGCAAACCATTGATCCAAAAGGATAACAACTAAAAATAATGAGAATAATGAAAATGCTTCTACTTTTATTTTTATTTTTGCAAGAGGCAACACCCCCCATGCCCCTCACCCCAGTTTCTATATCAACTCCAAAATCACACAACAGTGAGGAAAGGTCAGATTCCTACTCAACACTGATTCTTGCCCTCCAACGAACTTTTGTCATTAGAAGCTAGCAAATACATTTTGGATTACTTCTGCCAGCTGTAAATATGTTCCCTATTACAAACATTTTATGATATGTTATTTTATTATGTAGAGTATTTCCAGCTATCTGTCTAGCTAGCTATGTCATCTAGCTACCAAACAATATAGATATATATACAGAAATACACTCTGGGGCACATGCATTGGTCAGGTTTTGTAGGAGATCTCTAATGACTTTCAAGCAGCAATCTCCATCATAATTCTCTGGGATATCTGTGAATCACATGTTGTTCCTCCTGGCTCTGTCTTTTTTTACATTATCTTTTCATGAAGTGCTTCTTCTTTTTTATCACTTTTATCAGTACTAGTTTCAGTTGTGGGTCACTCACCTCTTTTGGTAGTGTCTGTATTTCCTTAGTTGATTTGGCATAACCTTCTAGTATTCCACTGATGTTCCCTGTTTCACTGCAAATTCTAAACTGATCTCGTTTTCCATTGCCAGTGCTTCCATAGTTTTTTTTGTGTTTTTTCAACTGCTGGACATTGATGATCAGCCATAGATTTATCTGCCATGGCTTCTACATGTGCCGCTTTTTTAAGTATTTTCTTACACTTCTGCACTTTAACTTTTTGGCACAGCATATAGCTGTTTTTCCCATTCTTTCTATTAATTTGATCTAATTTCTAAATGAAAAGCCAGTGATTTCACCTGACTGATATCTCATTAGAAAAGGTCATTATTTTGTTTTATGAGATCTCTGTTTGTTATACGCATAATGATAATCCAGTCTAAGTTTATCCTTCAAACAGATGGCCCTTCTCTGTATGACAAGTAATTATCATTGAAGCCTATGTACTTCCAAAGGTGGACATGCATATAATGTTATACCTGTAACTGAACAACACCTTCTCTAATTACAATTACTTTTAAGTTGTAATCACTGAGTCAGCATTGATTCCCCTCAAAGAGGAGTTCCATCACACAAGTGACAATGTCACTAAACACATGATGTGACTCAATATCATAAAGCATAAGATGACTGTACACATGAGACCCCAAGTCCGATGGGGTCCAGGTGTTGATTAGGCTTTGGTTCACAGTGAACCACCAAGTCAATGTTTTCAACACAAGTTAGGAAGACTAAGTCAAGTACACCAGTACCATCAGATATGAGATGAAGTTGTTTCTACCAGCAGTCTCTAAAATAATTATATGTAAGTTAATTAGGTTCACCCTAACACATGAATTAATATCTCACGCAGGATTAGCTATCACTGATGATCAGTAACAAGATCAATGAGAAAAAATCTATGAACTCTTGAAGAAATGCTCTGAGGCAAGTGAATTGACAGCAAACAAAGGGAAGTGGCATTCCATCCTGAAACCAGAAACTACTCAAAGGTATTGAATGTCAAACTGTTCATCTGGTATAGTTCAATGGAAGATAAAAAAAAATATTACTGCCAATACTACCCTTTATTGGAGACCTGGCTTTAAAGGATCATGCAAGTGGGGTCAGAATTTTGTCATTCAGGTAGCTAAGACATCAAACAAGCACATAAACTTAGAGACAATACCAAACATATTTCATGTCAACCAAACGGTAAAGAACAGTACCCTAGTCTGAGCAATAAGGGAGTATGGAGATGGAAAACAGAGTTAGCCAAACAGAAAGAGAGAATCGTTATCCTAGTCATGTTTCACGCTACAGTGTTGCTTTGTAGCACTGAATTATGTCAAATATTCTATCGTATTAAAAAAATAGCCAAATCATCTTCAGATAGCACAAAGAGTTGTTGAAATAAGTCCAACAAGTACTTCATGTAAAATAATATACAGTCAGCATTTTAATATTGTGGTATTACAAAAAAATCTATTTTAAGAAAACATTTAACATTTATCTTCAGACTGTGAACAGTTAGAAATATTTAATCATTTATTTGGGGATCCTGTTAGGACTATATGTGTTCATTTAAAATTTGTAGTTGAATAACATGCACACAAGTTATAACATATCTGTATTGTAAGTATCATTTTCTGCAGCCTTTTCTGTAATGATGCCCTGTGTTACTAGACTGAAAATAGTTGGCATAGTAGTGCAGTGATTGTAGTTACTGTCCCACAATGCTAGCCCTCTCTAATTATTTTCTTGTCTGTAATATTTTGCCTGCAATTCTAAGTTTTTTCCTTGTTGTTCATGTTTTTTTTTTTTTTTGTTTTTTGTTTTTATTGTTTATGGTCAATTCCTGTTTCATGCCACAACTCACAGCCATAATGAAATGCGTATTATGGTATGTGTGTGTGTGTGTGTGTGTGTGTACTTCTTCTAATTGACTGGCATCATGGTCACAATTGTTTCACTTCTTTATGCTTGCTGTTCACCAGCACAGAGTGTGGCTACCATTTGATCCTGTACATAATAAACTGTATAGCAGCAGATGAATGAGTTTGTGATGGCGCTGAACAATCTTTATAATAAAAAAATATTATTCTCATGGAAATATGTAACTAAATGTATGTACCCTTTGCTATTATAGTCTCATGCATGGCTACCAGCAATTAAACCTACTGCATCCTTTTACATGCTAAAACTTTCATTTTAATAGTAAGAAAAAAAACAGAAGGGCTTTAATCATATCAAGGCCACAAAATAAAATAAAAAAAAGAAAGTAAAGAAAAAGAAAGCAATTTTTCCAAGGTAGTTATGAGCAAAAATACAAATTGCTTATTCGCCAACTAATAAATTGATGATACTTGGATGGTGAGTATCTCTAAACAAAATCCACAGTTGCAGAAGTAAAAAAAAAACAAGATTTAGTACTACTTTACCTACCTCATGTTTAGGCATTTAACAGTAATTATGACAACATTATACAATTAAACATGTTAAGTGTGAGCTCTGAGAAAGCAACAGACTGCAACCATTTGGTATAATTATTATACTGTACTTTAGAAAAAGCTGAGTGAGGAAGGGTCATCTCCTGGCAGAGTGAGAGATGTGCTTCTGATCTAAAGTGGAACAGTAATTAACTGCCTGTGCAGCTGGCTGAAAGGCTAAGTCATAGGTATCAGTGGCATTTTCATTAGCTGACCTACTTTCTCTTTGTAAAAAAAAATGTAGCTTCATAAAGAATAAGAATGTATATAACATTCAGGCCATTGTATCAGTACTGAAATAATACAGTCATATGTAATACCTTATTAGGAATACTTTTGGAAGTGTAGAAGTGATTAATGCCATGACTTGGGGGGTGCTTTTTTCATATAAAACTTTTATGCGATCAATTATTAGCAAACTTTCATAATTAATTGTATATAAAGAAGTAGATATTTGACCTTACTTATCAATTCATTATAAATTAACATCACCTTGCCATGCTACACTGAACATTACAGTTCATACCTTATCTTCCTATAGACGAAGGATTGATGAAATTGCTGTCATGTTCTACTATTAAAAGTATCCTTATCAAAATTAATGTTGCCTTGTGAGAAGACCTTATTTAAAAATGGTCATGGATTATGCACAGCATAATTGGCCATGCTATAATGCAATAAATCCAGGTAGTTGTTCTTCCTTTAGAAGCAAAATATGCTTGTACTTCGCCTGGCTTCCAATGCAATTATTGGTAAGCAGAGGACTTGCAATATATTAGATTATACCGTGCAATATCTTTGCAAGCCTACAATTTACAGATTTCAGAATATTACATCAAAGAGATTGTCTTCAATTCTTGTACCCACTCTTGTCATGTTACAGGTCAAAGTCCTCCACACTCATAGTTCAAAAGACAGCTGTTTATTAGTTAACTCATTCATTCACTCTTTTATTTACTCATTTTCTAATACCTGATTCATGTTATTTAAGCAGTACCCTTTCCCAGAAATCAGAATGTATAAGACAGGCTCTAAGTGTGTACTTCAGATCATGCCATTACAGCATGTAAACAATTACACACACACACACACACACACACACACACACACACACACACACACACACACACACACACACACACACACACACACACACTTTCTGCATACAAAGCTAGATGAAGTTTAGAAAATTATTAGTATATCCTCTATCATGATTTTTGGATGTCTTTATGGGGAAACACTAAGTAAAAGAAGACAGGAAACAATGAGGTCATGCAGACCCAAGATGGAGGGCAGCAACCAGGATGTTAAATGGAAAATCTCTGATGTATGGGAGATTTGGCTTAAAATCTGTAACTAAAAGTGTGTTATATTAGTCCAGGGATATATAGAGATTTGAAAGAGATTTAAAATGTCACAATTAAAGTTTTCTGTCTGTAGATCAGTGTAGCACACTGGTTAGTGTTACTGTATGCCCACCTCCTTGCATCTAACATCGTAAGGTTATTGTCTGTCTGCCTCAATTGACACATTTTCTTGGGGGTGGGGGGGGGTGGTGGTGGTGGAGGGTATGACATTTAATGTCTTTAACTCCTAGGCACAATATGGAGGATTTGATTCTGATCCAGCATTATTGGCTAGGCTTAAATGGCTGTTCAGTGCAGCTAGCATGGTATTCACCTGTGAACCTATTGCCATTCTTCACCATCCCAACAGATGCCATTGGAGAATCTGCCATCTCCCAGGCTGCCTGTAAATGGCATCCATGTAAACAGAAGTGCTTCTATGCATCACACAGTGGACTTTTGCTCAGTCTAGGATTAATTCAGTCATTGTACACCAACAGATTGCTGAGATGGATTCCATGCCCCCCCAAAACTAGAGAATAAATGAATGAATGAAAAAAATAGTAGCAGATG
Organism: Protopterus annectens; assembly: GCF_019279795.1. NCBI lineage: Eukaryota > Metazoa > Chordata > Ceratodontiformes > Protopteridae > Protopterus > Protopterus annectens. Next base: position 771,973,182 of record NC_056732.1, read on the forward strand.
ATAAAGGGACAGGTAAATGAGACATACTTCTATGGCACAGGTTGTCACATGTCTATGTACACAGATGAACAGATAGATAGGGAGATGGACAGACTGATACATATATATATATATATATATATGGGTTCATGTCATTACAACGACAAGCGGAAGATCGACAGTCACTCCACCGACACATGAAATAATCTAAACCGCAAACACGGACATTTAACAGGTAAGAGTTTTAATTTCGCTAATCATGCCTACCACGTTTTAGTAAGTGTGGCAGTGTTATGCATGTGTGGTAGGCATGATTAGCGAAATGTAAACCTCTTACCTGTTAAATGTCCGTGTTTGCGGTTTCGATTATTTCATGTGTCGGTGGAGTGACTGTCGATCTTCCGCTTGTCGTTGTAATGACATGAACCCATATATATATATATATATATATATATATATATATATATATATATATATACATACATACATACATAGAGAGAGAGAGAGCACAGTCATACAGTGGTCTTATTCAAAACATTAGTATCATTCAGAAAAAAAATGTACAGTACCAGAACTCACTCTACTCCCGCTACTTAAAATAATGGACGATAATATGACCACATCATTACAGAAAATGGAATATATCTGCCCATAACAGGTTCTGAGTTACTCAGAGTAAACAAAGGAGATGGCACATAAGCACATTTTACTTTTCATTAGGTAGCAATGTTTTCAGATAAAAAGCAATATTAAATAACAAAGCATCTACAGTGATTAGATTTGCATAAATGTTTATTTATTAAATTATCCTCTTGAATGCATTATTCTTTATTATGCTTATTAAAAAAGTCTTTCATGACAGATCAAAATCAAAGTCAAAGAAGACTTTGTCATTCAGAACTACACCACAGTGTAGCTGAACAAAATTGCGATGCTTTGTTCCCAGTGCAAAACATACATACAGAGAATAATAATAACAAAATAACATAATAAAAATAAAAGTAAAAATGCAATAAAATAATAACACAATGACCAGACAAACTTTACTTATAAACTGAATTGAGTAACAACATGTGCATGACCTTACTATAACATAAGAACTAAGCAGCATATGGAATGATCAGCATGAATATTGTACAATGTGATTTATATTGTACTTCATAGAGTCCTACGGTAAGGTAAGGTGTGAACCAACGTTAAATATACACATCAGTTAGTTAATGCACATGAAAAAGCTTTATACTTATAGTTCAACAAAGCCTGGATATGTAAGTATCTGTACAGTCAGATAAATCGCACAGTTATGTGGTAAGAGGGGAAGAAAGCATTGACACTCTCCTAGCTAATGTTTCACAAGAGTTCAGTAGTCTGTTGGAGAAAGGAAAGAAAATGTTGTTAAGTCTAGAAGTCCTACAGTGCATACTTCTGTATAACCTACCTGAGGAGAGGTGGGAACATACTGTTTGCAGGATGTGAAGGATCATGGGATATTTTCCTGGCTCTGCTGATGTAACATGATTCATGTAGGTCTTCCAGAGCTGCAAGAGAAGAACCTATGATTTTCTCTACTGCCCTTACAACTCGCCTACGAGCCTTACGATCGGAAGTGTTGTAGACCCCCTACAAGACAGTGAGGTTATTGGTAAGGACGCTTTGATAATACCCCTGTAAAAGATTTGGAGGATGGTCTTCGATAGTTTTTCCTTCCTCAGTTTCCTTAGGAAGTGCAAGCATTGCTGAGCTTTTTTTATGTTTATTAATGTTGTGTATTTTTAGAAGGGATTTGAAATAAAATGCAAAGTCCTGTTTTGTGATGCATAAATGTTTATATCCATATCACATCAGATCTGTGCACATGTTTTCAATTTGAATTAAATGGCATATTTTTGTTAATTATTGAGTACATATGTAAGTGATAAAGCCTAATTGTTTGGCATTACAGAAACAAGGGACTGTGTGTTTGTGATGGGAGGCACACCATTGCAGACAGATGTCATCCCCACTTCAAGAGAGTCTATGATTTCCAAATAATGCTCACCAACAGGGGGAATACTGTACTTAGGAAGTGACATTTATACATGTAAATATAATGTTATTTATTGTACATTTCTCTGCATGTTTCTTGTTTTGAATGGGCTTGCCTGTTTTGACAAGAAATAGTCTATTATATTGTGAAAACGTATTGTCATGGAAATAACTACAGCAGTTTTTTTAGGTAAAACTTTATTAAATGTATAGCAGTTGCTTGTGAGATGTAAGACAGTTAAAATAATTAAACATAAAAGTCTATGTATTTTATATTTAAAAATAAAATAATAATCATATAAACCAAATCAGTATATTAATATAACTTTACAACATTATTTTTTGTTAACTGTGACAAAAATGATCTTGTGGACTACTTTTAGAATCAGAGAATCACTATCTGGTTAAGTGACTTGCTTAGACTTATATTATTAGCTCATAGCCTTAATCATGTGCATCAACTTTTAAACCATTAGTTGACATTTACTTTATCTTTTTTCTGATTATGTCTGGAAAAGGGAAAAAATAATTATGTATATATTTATTTAGTTTTTTACTTACTTATTCATTTTTTTTTAATTTATGTAGCTTACCTTTTCTTTTGTTCTGTTTTAGATATGAGAAAATGAATTATATAAAATGGTATGGCAGAAAAGACAGCATTATTTGTTAAACTAACATGTATATATATATACATATATATGGGTTACCTTCAGTTTACCGAATGTCCACTTCCCTGACATGCACTTTAACAAAATTTCAGATCACCAACATTCACAAAGCCTTCCTATGAGGTAAGTAAACACTTAGTCATCCCAACGTAAGGATCTACCCAAAAAACTACACCCCCCTACTAAATATACCAATTGCGAGAACGCACTACCGCGAGGGGTAAGGGACACAGTTCAAGGAGATGGCCAAATGGTTACTTACCGCATGGGAAATGTCGGCTTTCTGGATATCGGTGATCTGAGATATCGGTAAACTGAGTGTCGTGGAAGCTGATGTTCGGTAAACTGAAGGTAACCCATAGATAGATAGACAGAAAGACAGACAGATAGATAGATAGATAGATAGATAGATAGATAGATAGACAGATAGACATAGATATATTTTTTATTTAAATTTACTGAGACTTACAGCTATATTTAATCATGCTCTCCAGTACATGCTTGAGGTGAAATTGCTTGAGCATCAGTAGACTATAGAGAAAAAAACAGACAAGTGGTAAAATGACAAATGTTGTTTCACATTGGAAATCAGTACAAAGGAGGTTTCTAAGTGTGAGCCAGTACTGATTCACTTGTTTGGGAAGAATTCACCATCTTTACATTAGTTTGATTGTGGAGTTGGTATATATACATTTTGGTGTTATGGGGGACTTGTCTTCTAAATTGAGGGTGCAAGGGGGACTTCCCCCTGGAAAAAAAAAAAAAACAACTAGCTGGCCTTTAGAGTTTGTGTTTGTCATGTGTTATGTTTCTGCACTTCATCTCTTTGGCATAGTGGAAATCAATGTTTTATATCAACACTACATATAATCTATGTAGGTCTCAGTGATACCTCACTGCAATTTTATTTCTTTGAAGATTCTTGTTTATAGAGGGCTTTATGCAAAAACAGAAACCCTATTTTTATAATATCTTATACTGCAATTTTATGGAATAAATTTCTTGGCAACTGGCAAAACCATGAGTCACAAATGAAATTTCCACTTTTACTATATAAGATATTTCATGCATCACAAAGAGCAGGCACCTGCTATACTGCACTTGTCTGCTTTTTCTAAGTTCTTTTTTGCAATGTTTTTGATAAAATTTCTACAAAATAGAACGTTATCTAATTTGCACACCTGAGAACATATTTCCTACAGTGCTTTTTATGATGTGACAGTTCATTTATTTGATGTGTTTTAGAAGTCTTTTGAGGATCATGTTAAGGTTTATTAGTTTCATAGTTCAGTTATGTTTGTTTGCTTTTTTTCGGTTAGTTTAATTTTAGTAAGTTTATTTATCTAGGAATAGTTCCATTTTACCACTAACTGTTTCGTATTGGATAGCTATAGTTATCATTTTTTTTTATCTTCTTGGGATTTATATTATCATTTCTATTCCTGATAACAAAAAGCTTTGTAATTTATAGTGAGTTGAATTGGAGAGGGGGTGTTATATTTCATGTGATTGTTTGTTTGGATGGTTGGTATTGTGTGGAGTTTAGGTGTTCAATTTTTAAAGTTTTTTTTTTTTTTTTTTACTTTGTAACAAATGGGATGTTCGGTCTATCACTCAGGTTAGCTTTACATTTACAATTTTCAAATCAAGCTACATGTAATACATGCAGTAATTTAGCCTCCTATTTTCATCCCAACGTAGTATGATAAGAGCTTCTAGAACAGAGCACAGCAGTGAAAATAATGCTTTGTATTTCCTTTTACCATGTTTGTTACAGGAGGAAGAAATGGAGCACTCTGTATTCCTCAATGAAGAGCTAAGTATCATGGAAAAGTCAACTCTTGACTTTCAGCTTGACAGAAAATCAGTTTGGAGCCTTATGATTTCTGGATCGCAGTAAGGGCTCCATCTTACTATACCACTACAATGATGGTTAGAATCTTCCCAAATAATATTCATAGCAGTCCGACATTTCTCCCAGACGATTTCATTGCTGTTTTATTTTTATTTCAACTAGTATTATCAGTATCATTGCCATTATGTACATTTATCTCGCTAAAATGAGACACAACTACACAAAAAGCTAAAGGTTCAAGATTTTTTTCCTCACCCTCCATATACAAGATGTATATATCAATGATAAAATGGACTATTTACAGTCTTGTACACTGAATCTGAACCTTTGTTTTGAAAGGAATAGATTTTTTACTCCATTAATAAATCAAAGGAGATGTCTACTGCATTTTGTGCTGAATAAAGTAATAGCGTCTCTCTCTCTCTCTCTCTCGCTAGTTAACATGGTAAATGTTCAGTAATTAACAAGCTCATTCCTACATGTTCATGGTTTGCTGTGCTTATTCAAAACAATTACATCATGCAAAGATACTATAAAACATCGTGTCAGTCATTAATAATTTTGTGGAATTGACAGGCTGGACATTTAGCAATGCATTATGATTAGATGAGATTATTAGCTTCATTACTAATATTGTAATTCTAACCTATATGTCAATAATTTTGCCCCTGAAAAGAGACACATAAGTCCTAGCTAACAATTACTGAATAATGATAAGAAAGAGAAAAAGTAGCAATTACAAAGACAGATTCTTTATTGTATATAACATGAATCAATCTAGAGTACAACATTCTACTCATTTACCATCAATCAGGGAATCTACTTGTTTTAGTGTAGGAGTTGGCAGATGCTGTGTTTCTTTCTTACTGCTACATTTTGCACTGTTGAGGCTGCCTGGTAATAAACACATCCTGCCAGTATCCTCTTCCTCTCAAACTAATGGCCTAAATGCCACATTAGGACTGCTGTACAAAAGGAAAGACTTAGCATGCTGCAGATGACCTTTTTAAACTTAGTTTTTTGCCTAATCCTATGCATGTGGTATACCTCAAATATGGAAGATAGCTAGGGCATGAATGTCTTACTCCCTTTCATCTTTCTTCCAGCTGCCATGAGAGAGAAGACTTCTGGCCTCAACATACACCTAGTGATGCTATTTCAACTAAGTTACTTATGGTAAATCACTGAGGATTATGGTCACTCAATAATATAATATAATATAATATAATATAATATAATATAATATAATATAATATAATATAATACACATGTGTGTATAGTATGTCGTACTTCATATTGTACAGAAATTGCATGTTGATTCAAAACCTGTTTTTCAATTAACTTTTTAAATGAAATAGGTTAATATGTAAAAACTGTCTATCATTTTATACTGTGACCTCACTACTGATTTTTTGATAATCTTCTATTTAATATGAGGGAAATAAATTCAATGTGCAATTGATAAGTGGGGATATTGGGGCAATGAGCACAGAACACACACTTGCTACTCTTGAATAAAAAGCAAATCAGTTTTCCAAGCAGCTAATTGTAATACAAAATAATTAATTATACCCATGTATTACTAGAAATAAGCACTGAAATGTTTACTTACAATAATGCTAAGTGGATAAGTATTTCTTGCTGACAGTGTCTTCCTGATCCAGAGATGTACTTCTCCTCTGAACTGTGATGTTTAAGTTTGTATTCCACATATTAACCACAGTGTTGGCCTCATTAGTGCAAGTGTGGAAATTACTTCTTTGCAATCAAAGGAAAAGGTGTATGTGGTAAAAGAAATGTTTGTCCTGTATGACCTCTCAACTGTCCAGATTTTAACAGAATGTCCAGATTTCTCCTTCATATCGCTCCTGATAAAATTTTTGGTTTTCTGTCAAATAGTTAAGAACTGAATTCACTGAATGATGGCAGACTTTTGTGTTTCAGGCTTTGTATCATTCAGAAAATGCATGCCAACATGAAATCTATTATTCTATTAACTTTCTACGTTTATAAGAGCAATCTAAAATCTGCCCCTATTCTCAGGCCTTTTCCCCCTCCCTATTATTTTTGGCTTTGTCCAGATTTCTTGCATTAAGAGTTGGAGAGGAATGGTCTGACAAATGTCCAGGAAAAGCAAGAGAGGTATTTGTGTTAGTAGCTTGGGGCCTTGGGCCGAATCTTCATGGAGTTTTACCCACTGCATTTTATTCATAATGCAAACACTTGAAACAAGAGAGGTATTTGTGTTAGTAGTTTGGGGCCTGGGCCGAATCTTCATGGAGTTTTATCCATTCTATTTTATTTGTAATGCAAACACCTGAAACAAGAAAGGTATTTGTGTTAGTAGTTTGGGGCCTGGGCCAAATCTTCATGGAGTTTTATCCATTGCATTTTATTCATAATGCAAACATCTGAAACAAGAGAGGTATTTGTCTTAGTAGTTTGGGGCCTGGGCCGAATCTTCATGGAGTTTTATCCACTGCATTTTATTCATAATGAAAACACCTGAAACATTTACTCAGCAGAAAGGTGTTAGACCATGCTTTAATATTCTTTGGGTAGCAAGGTATTAGACCATACTTTGACATTCCTTCAGCAGAAATTTATTATACTATCCTTTGACATTCATTGAGCAGAAGGGTGATTCACCATGCTTTCTTGACAGAAAAGCACTCTGCTCTCCATTGTGTTTCTCAAAATCAAGAAGTCACTCATGCACACATCACTGTATTCTATCTGTAAATGAATGCAGTTCAATAGCACCTGCTACTCCATGCTGAATAAGAATAATAGTACTTTAAGGGATGCAATGGTGGGGAGGGGGCATTTGAAGTTTAGTCCATGGAATTTGAAAGGGGGGTAAGTTGCAGCATACCATCATTAATTATGACTTATGCCCTGACATAAAAACAGAAAGAGAAGGAGGATGAAAATCTTTTAATTATGCATGCTTTTAAGCAAGATGACATTAGAAAAAGGTGACACCATGAGTTTTTCTTAATTATATGCTGATAGAAACATGCAGAAATAGAGAGATGAGAGAATTTTTTTAACTAATAGCAAAGCAGTCAGAGAAATGTCAAAATGGATGAGATCAAGAAGGATTATTTTTAGTATCTGCACAGTGATCATGGACCTGTAAGCAAGGCTGTCGTTATGTGTGAGTGTGTTTGTGTGAGTGCGTGTGTGAGTGCGTGTGTGTGTGTGTGTGTGTGTGTGTGTGTGTGTGTGTGTGTGTGTGTGTGTGTGTGTGTGTGTGTGTGTGTGTGTGTGTGTGTGTGTGTGTGTGTGTGTGTGTGTGTGCGCGCTTTTGTGTACTACACTGGTAGGAGGGGACAGATTACAGTTAAAGCTAGAATGAACAATAACCATAACAGCAAGGTCAAAGGGCAGATATAAAGGAATGCTGAAGAACTGGATGTTGAATCTGCCATCAGTATCTGTCTTGGATATGTATTCCATGCCTTAAGTATGATATGTATGAAATTGTTTTTGTTCCTTGAGTGTTCTGTTGCACACAATTCAAAGTTGCAGGCTTTATAGTACTACATTACACAATGTGAAAGTAGATTCCTTATGAATCCCAGAGAAGAACCTTCCATTATATCGTACATTCCATCATTTTGGTCTAGGATACAGTAGATATATTTTAGTTAATTTACAAATAAGGATGGTATAATAGGCTGTACCTTGATCTCTAAAACTCTTTTCAGTTTTGGTGTAACAGGATACATCAGACTGATACAATAACAGACAGTTAATGAACAATCTGTCACAAAGAAGGACAGAAGAAAAGTCGTTGCTGGCTTTATTTCTGTATCAAACGTGGTGATTTGCTAACTTATTTTTCAGCATTCATAGTATGGACTGCGGGATGAAAATGGACCTTCTTACTTCTTTCGGGAATATTATAAACACGTTTTATTTTGTAGTAGTTATGTGTTTGTACTGCTACAACCTCTGAGCAGCTTTAAAACAAAAATTCTATATTACAGTCAGTTTCTCTACAATGTATTGCATTATAAAAGCTGTTAGTGCACCTTTCAGAGGTTTCTACCTTTTTCCTCACTGTGTTGTGACAGTGGAGTTGGTAAATATAATTTTGATGGCTGGTGGGGGGGGGTGAAAGGGACCTATCCCATGCAAAAAAAAATAATGGTTTTCCACCAGAGCATTTCAGCATGTGATTTTTGATGAATGTCCTACTTTGTTCAATTTTCAAATGTTATCAGTCTATATCCAATATGTGAATATGGGGCATCAGTTTTTTATGCTAATGATGTGTGGCTACATACTCATTTTCAAAAGACAGTTTATTGTCTGATTTTATGAACAACACTCTGCCTTACCTAGAGATGTATAACTAAAATTTTGAAAGAGAAATAAATGGGTCTCAAATAATCTATCCCAGGTGACCACTGGTTATTTATTGTCATGGACGTATCACACAAGGGTAACTAGGCTCAATTCACTGTTACCAAACTGGCAACATCTAGTAGTGAGTAGGTGTTTAATAGTAAAGGACGCTATGGCATGGTTATGCTGTTGGGTGGGAGGTGATGTGGGAGGCAACATGCACATCATTCCTTACCTGGACAGCCACTGAAAATCTGCCAGCTATATATTATAAATATCTATCTATATATATATATATATATATATATATATATATATATATATATATATATATATATATATATATATATATATATATATATATATATATATATATTTATATATATATATATATATATACATATATAATATATATAAATCTCTCTCTCTCTCTCTCTCTATATATATATATATATATATATATATATATATATATATATATATACACACACACACATATACATATACACACACCCACAGACCCCATCTATATTCGTATATTCGCACACATGCACACACAGACGTATATATATATAGATATATATATATAGATATATATATATATATATATATATATATATATATATATATATATATATAATCTCAAACACATGCCCATATATATTATAAGGGTATACTTCAAATGAATGAAAACTCACATTACAAAAATGACATTATAGATACATTGCCAAAACCAAAATTTAATGAACGAACACAACGCTGACGGATTTCACAGGGTAAGTATTTGCAGTTTTCCACACTGTGGTGCAATCCCTTACTATATTTAGTAAGGAGGAGTTGGAGGCACAGCCCCAACATTGGGAAAGATGTGGGGGTGTAGCCCCCCACATGAGTGGGTTTAAGGTAGTGTGGTTGCTTTCCTTGTTAGATGTAGGACAACTGGATACTTACCCTGTGAAATGCTTTGACATTGTAATCTTTCATTAAATTCAGGTTTTGGTGATGTCATTTTCAGTAATGTGACTTTTCATTTTTTTGAAGTAGATCCATATATATATATATATATATATATATATATAAAAATATATATATATATATATATATATATATATATATATATATATATATATATATATATATATATATATATATATATATATATATAT
>NC_056732.1:771988233-772008233 GCF_019279795.1 Protopterus annectens
TTTGAGTGTAAGGTATGTAAGAAACCCACATTTTCTAACGCAGATTTACATTTTCAGAGCAACCATCCTTTAACTTAAAAAAGGTCTGTTGTAAAGGTCCAATGTATAAGAATCTTCAGAATGACCACTGACAAAGCCATTTTTTCAACATAATGTGATAAATTATCACAAATGTTTTACAAGGGGGTGCGGCCAAGATGCCAAGGAGTTAGCTGCACCTTCTTGATGCTCGGCCTGAAATTATTTTTTCTGACAACATTTTTCTATTTTAACTCAACAAACATTGAAGAATTTTTCCACAACTACATATCTTGATATTGTGAACAACTTTATCAGAAGAAATCTTAATTTTTTCAATTATTTACTGACATATTAGCTGTCAGAAATTCTATCACCAGTTACAGACTGAAACAGCTATGAGTCACTCAAAGCCTCTCTACAAGACAGCACTATGAAAAAGAAACTTCAAACAATAATCACCAGCATTCAAGAACTTTCGATAAATATGGATAATTTAGAGAAGATTATGGAAAATATGAAGAAAAAAAGCAAAAACCAAACTGATGACTTAAAGGAAATTATTACTACTCACTCTGACCAAATAGCAGCTATAGAAGAATCAATAAATGAAATAGATGGCAGGCAAATGGAAAATGACAACCAGATAAACTTTTTACTAAAGCAAAATAACCAGTTACTGGAAAAGGTGGAAGACTTAGAGTGTAAATCCATAAGAAACAACATTAGGATCAATGGAGTTCCAGAGACAATGGAAGGAAATAATGTGATTCTCTTCCTAAATGACTGGCTTCTAAAATTACTAAACCTCCCTGAAGCTTTATCTTTCGGAATCTAGAGAGCCCACAGGTGCCTGTCATATACATCTGCATCAAAAAATTCAACAGCTGTGAAATCCATCATTGTAAAATTCCTATCTACACAAGAAAAAGACTTAATACTAAGAGGTGCATGGTCAAGAAATCCAGGCCAAGTCGATGGGAAAAATATAAGATTTGACAATGATTACACTTCCACTGTGATTACAAAGAGAAAAACATGTGCCCCACTTATTAAAGACGTAAAAAAGCCAACATTAATGCCCAGATAATGTTTCCAGCCAGAATCAAAATTATCCTTTCGGATGGTCAAAAATATTCAATATTCTTGAAGAAGCATCAGCCTTCGTGAGGAAAAGCAACTTACTTGAGAAAGTAGAAGAAATGGACATTCCTTTGCTAAAAAGACAAGCTGCTAATGGTAAAATAACTACAGCTGACAAATCTAGTAAGAAACTTAAGGGGAAATAGTATAAAAGCCATCACTCTCAAAACGTATTAACAAACAATACATCTGAAAACACAGGATACAAATGGAATCATAAGGCACAAACTTTCTACTTATTTAGTAAATATATATATACTTAAACCTGCTTTCGTCTATATCACCTTTGTCTATTTCTCAATGCTGCTCTCCTTTTTTTACTTTCTTTTGTTTTTCATTCTTTTCATTTTATTTTGCATAATAATATATACAGTTGCTAAGTACTTCAATATAAACAAACTCGTTTAAATATTTACTTAAAATAAGCTGCAGTAATATAAACACCTTACAGCAAACATTTATTATGCAGGCTATTCATTACATCAATGGTAACATGATATTGCTACCCAGCACTTATTGATTCTTTTTTTCTCCTCTCTTTCCTATCCATTCACAATGTTCTATTAATCTCACAGACACAGTCAGCAAATGACAATAGCCTTCAAACAACAGCTTCACACAGTATGCAAATGATTCACACTGCTTCCATTTAAACTTATTACAAATAACACACTATACCTATCATATAAAGTTATAATAAGATTTCTACACAAAGTATACATCTGCTGGGACCATACAAATATTCTACACAGACTTTTGGCTCTATAAATTAATATAAGATAGATAGCAGAATGCTTTTATTTAATATGTTAATAGTACTAATTTTATATTAAAAATGTATATTAAATCTGAGGGAAGTGGAAGGGGAAAGAGGGCTTTACAATGTACAGATTTACTGTTCAAAAAGAAGTATTTTAAGCAGTTTACTGTATGATTTACTTAACTCTCTCTGCCTGTTTTTTTGCTATGCATGAGAACTATGCATTTTGAGCACAATCTACTTGTTTAAATTACATTTGTGCTGTATTTTGCCGCCAAAAAATCAAAAAGCTTCAAAAGAACTCTTTCTCAAGCCTAGAACACTTCCTGCTTGTTTGTAAACTGATAACATCACTGTAACAGCACAAATAGATGTGCAGAGTGACCTTTGACCTCTCAGCATGCTCAGATGATGTTTCTGAGAAGAATAAGGAAGTTAATGCCACAGAATCACTGAGAACAAAAGGACTATTAAAAAATGAAAGGATTTGCTTTAAGTAAGTGCTAACTGCTGCACATTGTTATAGAAACGTTTTTTAAAGGTAAATGATATTTTGACTTTGTTAAAATGCATATTCAGTGTTTTAATTACTTGTAACAATGCAGATATTTAAACAAGCTTTTAACTGAAGTTCACAGATAGGTTTGCAGAAAGGCTTCTATGTGTTTAGTTAATGAAAATATTTAGCATACAGAAAAAAATGTGTCCGTTTCTCTCCTTTTCTTTTTATGATAATTATTGTGCTTTCCTCAGTTTAACTGACTTATCTATATCCTCAGTTTGATGAACGTAAGATATGTATGATTTTAAAAGACCAAGGTTCTTATTTAACTACAATCTGTAAAAAAAGTACCAGCTCTCATAAATTTACAGAGAGTTACTTACCAGTATCTAGATACCTGTTTTGTTGCCTAGCTTTAATAACTAATCTTTTTGAACATAGCTTATTCTAAGATACATATGCACAGGTCAGTAATCATAAACTTTGGTATACATTTGTAGTTCATATGCATTGTTCTATCTAGGTATACATAGGTAGAGCTCTATGTGACTAACACACAAATACCCTTAAAATATGTACCTAGATATGTAAACTCTTTTTGTTGTGATCACCCTTGCACATGTATTGAGACATTTTTATTGCTGACAGCAATTTTGCAACCTGCTATATTATATTTGCATAACAGTATATAGGGGTCTGAGGTATTCAAACCTACTTTGTCTGTGTATCTATAGCATTTGCTGTTCAACTGTTGCATATTACTGTGTTGTCTGTGTCATTTATACATGCACATGTTTATAGTTGTCCCTAGCATAATATGTGCAGAAGTCAGATATTAGTAATTTCTTTATTTGTTATTACCAGGGCTTGCAGTACCTTTTCTTATTAATTTACAGGGAGAGTTACTTACAAGTTTTGGATAGCTATTGTGCTCTCTAGTTTAAATCTTAATAGCTTTTACTTAAAATTGTTGATAGATCCATGTTTTTTATTAACTCTATCTGGAAAACTTTTTAGACTCATAGCTAAACATAAGCTACCTAAAGGCATTACTATTTTCCTCCGGTAACAATACGCTATGTCTTTTGTTTTAAAATTACTCTCTGATTTGGTTGTACAAATATAATTACTTCTAATATACATAATTATCACAAATAATGTATTAACGTTAATTTCACACATTTTGATATTTCACTACTCAAATCAGTAACAATTCTAACGAGTAGCCTTTTATTTTTCTCACTTCTTATTACATTCTATACAGTTATTGTAATGGCAGTAGCACAGAACAGACACAGATTACTGTTCTTAGGATGGACGAAGGTGGTTTTGAGGAACTTCTCATTAAACCAGGAATTAAATATTCCATGTTTAGACTTGTAGTTTTAAATGTTTTACAGTTATACTCAGTGTTCATGTTATACTCATAACATAATCTTTACTATCTAACACAATCGATAGGAATGTTTTCATATAAATGTTTGTCCTTAAATGTAAATAGACTCAATAATCCTATAAAGAGAGGAATCTTAACCAAATCTTTGAAAACTAAGAAAGTAGCTATTGCATTCTTGCAAGAAACTCATATAATACAAGAAGATTTGAATAGGATGTCTTTTAATGGCTACTCTATACTTGCAGAATCTCATTTCCAGACCAAAAGAAGAGGCACCATGATATTGTGGAGGAAAACCCTACCAGTACCTAAAATAATCAACACGTATTCAGACAAAAATGTCATGTTCTGCTTAATTATTCTAGAAATACATAAAAACTAATCACATTAGCCAATACTTATTGGATACCCGGTATCAGTGCTGCAACAGCAAATACATATCTTGACTTACTTGCAATGAAATCTAAGGGAGAAATAATTTATGCAGGTGATTTAAACTGTATTCTCTCCAGAAGTGACACTACTAAATGTGATAAATTTAAGATATCTGCACCTGCTAAAAGATTGAACAACTTTATCAATAATTCAAATATAAGAGATATTTATGAAAAAATACAACCCAAATCCCTAAAATATACACATTACTCATACAGATTTGGTACACAAACTACCATCGATGAGGTATTGGTTACAGATTATTTATTCTCAAAAATTCAGGAAGTTTTCATTATCTCCAATATCCAACCACAACGCTATTTTCTTTAAAATCCACATGAAATCTAGTCATCTAGTATATTGGCAAAGAATACCAGCATGCATTGTTAAGATAACTGGGTTTAAGGAATGGTTACTGAAAGAAATCAAAATATTTCTAGACATAAATGACAATGATAGTACTTCTAATGTTATTGTTTGGGATAAGCTGAAATCTTACATTTTTGGTAAAATCAAAATCTGGTACCTAAACAAATGAAAGGAATGGGATAGTATGCTATCAAGAATACAATCAAAAATTGATGAACTAAAAATAAATCTAAATAATAAAGGCATAAACACAAATACAGAACTGAAACAATTAACCTTGATTACATGGAAATTCTTAATCACAAAGTGGCATTAAATTTAGAAAGAATCAGATTACAGTCTTACTATGTTAACCCAAAAAACATGCATAGGTTAGCTGTGAAATCAAAAAAACTTAACAAATGTTAGACATATAAGGGAAATTGTTGATGAAACTAAAAATAAAACTAAAATTGTAACAGATTTAGAAGAAATTATTGAGACTTTCAGAAAATATCACAAAATAATAACACAAATCCAAATATTAACAATGTCCCAAAAGATAACTATTTAAATGAGAACATAGGCAACAAATTATCAATAGAACAGAATACCAAACTTCTCAAACCAATAACATTAAGTGAACTAAAAGAGAGGATTCAAAGCCTTAAGAACAATAAAGCCCCAGGAATAGATGGATTAATAGGAGAAATTTATAAAGTACTCACAGATGACACATTAAAGATACTTTTACAAGCTTTTGAGGAATTCAAAAGAAAGACAAGCTCATTCCCTTCCTGGAAATATGCCATGATTTCCCCTATCCTAAAACAGAACAAAGACCCCAAAATAGTAACTTTGTATCATCCCATTTCACTATTAAATGTGGACTATAAAAATTGTACATCAATATTAGCCAACAGATTAAATCAACTGATGTGTAACATAATAGGTGATGATCAAACAGGCTTCATCCTAAATAGAAGAGTACAAGACAATGTTATCAGGCTCCTTTCCTTAGTAGATCATGCTAACAGGAAACAAAAAGAGTTATCAATTATTAGCCTAGGCTTAAACAAGGCTTTTGACTCTATAAATTGGTCCTATTTATTTAAAGTATTAGAAGTATATAACTTCTCCCCTGACTTTATCGATATAATTAACAGATTATATGTTAACTCAATATCAATCATCAAAATCGGTGCTTTTTTATCAGGTCCGCTCAACATCCTAAAAGGCACTAAACAAGGCTGCCCACTCTCCCCTTATTATCTGCCCTATCAGTAGAACCTCTAGTTAACTTCATAAGAGCAAATTCTAATATAAGGGGATTTTCTGTTAATCCAAGCTACATTTCTAAAATACAGCTTTTTACAGATGATGGCATGCTAACAATTGGAAATATAGATTCCTCTATAGATCATATATCAAAATCCCTGCAAGTTTTTGAAGAGGTTTCAGGCCTAAGCTTTAATCACACCAAAACAGAAACATTATTAATAAATAAAAAAGTGAATACTTTACTTAGAAAATACAACAATTTTAACTGGGCAAATGACACCATTAAGTACTTAGGAATATACATAAAGTCAAACTGGAATAATACTTTAAAAACAAATTAAAATACCTATAATCCACAGTTGAGGATTTTTTAAATAGATGGAATAAAATGTATTCCACGATAGAAGAAAGACTGTCATTAATAAAAATGATCATATTACTCAAAATTTTGTTCTACTTCCAAACTTTAATTGCCTCCCCATCCAAAAAGTTAATCAAGCAACTAAAGTCTATGTTAATAAATTTCCTATGGTTTCCTCAAAAGCCAAGAATCAGCCATGCTTGGCACTACAGAAGCTGGAAAGATGGGGGAATAACATTCCCAAATTTAGAACTTTATGTGGAATCAACCATACTTAATGTGATGAGCCAATGGTTAAACTCCAAATATAGTTCTAATTGGAAAAATCTCCATGTAAGTATCTTATTATCTGACATAGACACAAATATTGAAAATATGTTCTTAGAAAATAAAAAAATCTTCCTTGTTGTACAAGACCATTTCTACAATACCAGTAAGAATAAAAAAAATCTCTTTTCCCTAATTAGATATTAAATCATTTTAAAAAGATAAACAAAAATCATATGGCAAAAAGCTTAGTATTTTTAATATTTCCCATAGCATACATGAAGACATGTCTGGACTCTTTCAACTTATCTAAAATAAAAGTAATGGAAGAAAATGGTTTAGTTTTCTGGCACCAGTTTCTCTGCAATAATAATATCCACAAACCATGTTCTCTTATGACCAGGTATAACATAAAGCACAACAACTGGTTGAACATACAAATATTTAGAGAATACATAGTTAATGAATTCAAAATATGTCATATCACCAGCATAATACCTTTGCCTAAAATACTTTCTCTTCTTTGTGAAATAAACACTTTGCACTTTAATAATATTTTATCATTGCCAAGTATATATACATCTTTAAGAACCAATATGCAAATCCCAGAGGACTCCTTATGGAATTTCAGAGAGAGAATAAACAAATCCATTTTTTCAGATAGTGATAAATAATTAGTACTTAAATCAATTAGTAGCACAACGTCATCCCCCTCTTGGAAAATCTTTACTTGGAAATACATCCATAGGAGCTTTATTACCCCACATAAAATGGACTTGATATAAAAAAAAATCTTAATAGATGTTGAAGATGTGAGGAAATACTTTGTGCAGATTGGGCACACATGTTTCTTATATGTAAAATAGTAACTCCACGCTGTATAAAGTTCAGAATTTTTCATAAAAGCATTGTGGTGTGACAAGTGTGAAGTATCTGATTCATTATTACTGTTCAATATACCAATACCAACACATATGCCCAAAATAGAGGTACACCTTCTTTGGTCCTTGCTTGCAATTGCAAGAAAAATCATTACGTCAAATTGGAAGTGTAAAAAAATCCTGTCATTTACAGATTTTTTACTATTAGCTAAATTTGTATGTAATAGGGAGTTGCAAACTATTTCAGAAAGAACTACTAAGATAACACATAAGAAATTAACTTGGTTGAAGCTTGAAAAACTACTAGATAAAATGCAATCACAACAATGACATTATATCTGTTATGGACATTGTAGATAGTTATTGTTCCATGTTATGATGTTTTTAAGACATATATTGTGCATATTTATATATATTTCTTGTATTATTTTATTTCATGAAAATCAATAAAAAATGTTTAAAAAAATGTTTTACAATAGGGGCTACCCAGCTGTTTTTGAATGAAAAATCAAAGCAGAATTATTTTCCTATAAGTATATTAGATTGAATCCTATTTTGGAGCAAACTACTGTATGTGAGGTAGCCCCCCCCCCCCCCGAGTTGTTGCAGGATTTAACAGGGGGTTGGTCTTAAAATATCACTTTCTAAACTTGGAAGTACAGAAGGTTATTTTTAAATATCAATCCATATTAGTATAGATGTGAAAGTGTCCAATGTTGTGTGGGAAAGACCACTGTTTATTTTTAGGAGGAATAAGAATCTAAAAGCTTTTATTTTGAACAAGCTCCTTTAAAAAGGTATGCACTGCAAGGTATGAAGAAATGTGGTCAATGTAACCATTATTATTTTATATTGGAATGTGATGATTCATATTTATCTGGTAGAACGGTAACAATTTCTTTATTTGATGGTTGCAACTGTGTGACAATGAGTGTTGTTTATATCACAGTTTGTGATCACTGTAACACCTTTCAAGTACATCAAACAGAGAGAACCTTAAGTAGGCAACCTTATAAACATAATTATGACATCGGGAGATGCAATGAAAGAAATGCCATATATAAGTAAAAAATAGTTTGTGCTGGTTGTAGCAAGTTTCTGTTTGCAGTTACAGAAAAGGTTAACAAGAACCCAAGAGGCAGTCCATGGAACATAGTGCTAGAGTGCAAAGGAATGTTATGGCAGTAACACTTAAATGTAAAACATACACCAGGGCTTAGTGATAATATTTCTGTTTGCAGTGTACTTAAACTATACGCTATGAAATTATGAGCCTGTCTTAGGTTACATGTGAGTTTTACTTCTATATTTTTTAAGTAGCTATATATTTTTATATAATTTTATATATATATATATATATATATATATATATATATATATATATATATATATATATATCTGTTCAAACCTTTATCTTGTATGGCTTGATTATGAATTTTATATAATATATTATGTTATTATTTAAACTGAAATGTGTAGCTTTAAATATTGTATTAGGTTATTATCCAATTATAACATCTTTTGATTGATTTAACTATTTAATCTTTGTGTGTATAGTGTTGTTGTGTCTGAAAAAATCCTGTACAATTTTGAAAGGATGAAAGTGCTTAACTGTGATTAAGCATGTGATTATTTTATTACTTTATTGTATGTCCTGTATATATATATATATATATATATATATATATATATATATATATATATATATATATATATACAGAGAGAGAGAGATAGAGATGTGGTGAATATTTATAAATGGAGAGAGGGCATGTCATCATTAACCTAAACATGCTCTTTATTCAAAGACACTGGCAATATTCTATAGCCTCCAAATTCTTTTCAGATATTTATTATTTTTGTGATTCAGTGTTAAAATTGTTTGTCAGGAATAAGTATACTTGACCCTATTATTACATTGATTCTGCTGTGATAACTGCTGCGCATACGATGACATACTTAATTTTTCACACATCAGTCAATCTCTTATTTATACCTGCATATACAACAACATTCCTAGTATCGTCATCTCTTATTAAAATTTTAAACATAACACATGTCAGCTTGCAGAATTATGTGACATACATTTATTGCTGGAGTAGGTATCAGAACTTGTACGTTTTAAGTCGTGCACATTTAGAGTTTTACTGCATGCATTTCCTCATTTAAACTGTTTACACTGCTGTGACATCAAGCTAAGTACTTGCATGCTTAATACTTAAATCCTTTTGTGATTCTCATCTCATATTACAAATTACAGTGCTGCTTGGTGTGATGTATGGCATGCTTTCAGAGGATGTTTCCTTGTATTTGCATTGCGGACATTGTTAAAATTTCTGATCATATTAGTAGATTTTAATTTCATTTTTTGGTGTTATAACCTGCTTTTTCCATGTTTGTGAACAAATAGGTAATGACTTGCTCCCTGCTGATAATGCAGTCTGTAGGAATTTAACTTCTTATTCACACTGGACAGGCTTAATCACTTTATCACATAAATTATATACATTGAGCCATAAAACTGTAGCACACACATTGATGGTGCCTGGATAATACCATTCAACTGCTGCCTTCCTGTGTAAAGCAGCCTAACACGAATCATCAACCACAGGCTTTTCTTCACTATCTACTGACTGAAAGATGGTATCTGTCCTTGCAATACGTTCTTCTTCTTGGAAATTAGCCAGCATAATGCATCATTATGAATTACTTTACAAATGGTGTCATCCTCACTGAACAGGTTCATATTACTCTACAGACTGAAGCAATTCGACTTTGAACACTGTTATACAGTCATATTTTGGACATAAAATATTTGCCTCTTACTTATGTTATGTCCAGAATAGGTAGCCCATGAGTCATTCATTGATTTCTTCTTCAAACAACTGCATAACAAGAAAGTGCTCATCTTCTAAGTCTGAAAAAGGAGTCATATTTTAGTGCAGAGTAAAAAAAAAAAAAAAGACTCTGCATGATGTCCAGACATTTCAAACTTTCAAAACAGTACAGGTTTAATATGTATTGTTAAAATGTAATTGGTATATATCTTCAAACAGAGTTTCTGCCAAGGTAATTGCCTTTTTAGCTGTAGCAGACATGAAATCCCCATTTATTAATTAGTTCTTATAAAAGATTTTATTTCTACCTTTGCTGTAGCAACAGGCAAACAGGAGGTAAATCTGAATGTTCCCATTGCTACATCTCTTAGCTGATTTTGTTTTCCTCTTGTAGACCAGCTTTACTATTAATCACATATAATCTGCAGTTATTATGAGTAAAATTATGCTTGTTGTTATTGCTTCATAATTCTTTATCTCCTCAGTGAGTTCTGATACCTCACACACTAGAGATGGGTAAGCTAAGTAATGCGCTGGTGTGCTTGACTGTAGTGACAAAAAATGTGGTTTGATGGCTGGGGCCTTAGTGCTTTACATACAAATCTGGAGTAAAAGAAATACAAGGGTAATGCTGGCTTTCCCATCTTGTGGTGATGAAAATAACAGAGACTCAAGTGGAAATCAGCAAGTCTAACAGGGACAGAATTGCATCAAGGCATCATGATGTCCATGATGTCCGCAATGTCTTATCTGTCAAGCTGGCTTTGGGAATTCTTGACAAGAAGCCCATTCAGACTGGTGTCACTGATGTACTAAGTAAGGTGGAAAACCACCCAGGTAGGTGAAAATGAGAAACAAATGGTTTAGAATAGATTGCCCACACTACAGATTGTCAGAAAAATGAACAATCGCACTACCAAATTTTTTATCAGGGAACATATGCAACACAGAAACACACCGCAATACATCAAACTCAGCCCCCCTAACTAAATATACCAACTCCAGGATCACACTGCAGTGGGATAAGGGGCAAGTTTCCCCATGCTGGCCAAATGCATATGTTCCCTGTTTAAAAAAAAAATCAGTAGTATAAACATTTAGTGTATTCAAAGTTTGGTGTTGTTGTCTCGGAAAATTTAGTTTCAGGTAAGTGGTCTTTCGATAATTAGAAGTAGACCCGTGAGCATACATATCTGGAAAAACATTTAACTTAATGCTTCATTAACAGGTTGCCTTCTATCTTGCTTCAGCCAAACTCTTATTTATCGAATATGATAAATAATAATGAATAAGAATGATAAAAACATAGTTGTTCTAAGGCAATGGCATATGAATTTTGCCCAGGGTAAATAGTCAGTTTTAGAGGTCTGAACTGTCTCCCTTTGTATGTATCAGGAATAGGCAATATATCAAATGATATCAAACCAGTACTAATTGATTTTTGAGGAATGTAACGTTAAAGTAGCTAACATTTAAGTGGTGCATGTTCCTGCATGTGGCACAATGGGTAATGAAAACATACTAGTTCTCCATAGCTCTGGGAAAAGTTACTCACTGTTACTAAAATCTACTACAATAACAATGGTTTTTACAGATAACATTCTGTTCATCTCCATATATGTTATCTGATTTGAAGCTCTGAGATTTTAATATTGAGATGTGCAAACACAAACTGAAATATTCAGATTTTATAGCAGAAATGTAAATGAAGTGTAGTCCTATCAGGATTTTAATTTTAAATATATTTCATAAAAGTCAATAGCCCACAGCAGTCATTTGGAGTTTAATTTGTTATTATTACTTGTTATTAAATAATATCACTGAAGTAATGCATACTTGCATAGGGAATGGAAAATACTAATTCATGATGCCTCCCCAAATTTGTTCATCACATGAAAATCTCATATTTTTTTGTAATACAAAGAAGCAGAACTCTTATCTCCTTTGGTGCTAACAATATAATGTATTGTTTTAGATCATTTTTTATCACTTGGAACAGTTTGTTCTTGTGATTGCTTAGCAGTTTTCTAAGATAGTAAGCAAAGAACATGTCTATACTACCACTGTATATCATTGAAATTTGAGTTAGGGCATCTGATTAAGCATCAGACAGAGAAAAAGGTAAATCTCTAGTTTGTCAAAAAGACAACTCACACTGATATTGTGTCATAAAATAGTCTGCATTTCTCTTTCAAAAGCATAGCCATTTCAAACAATTATTTAAAGTATCAGCTGAGTGACAGAGCTGTCCCTATAGAAACTGAATTTCCATTAGCTAGTCATAGATTATTCTTTCCTTTGTGATGCCTGATTTTCAAATTATTTTGTTAAAGAAGAGAGACCTGAACATTTAGACTTCAAAACAGATGCGTTCTATGCCTGTATCCTAGCAGTAATAGGTTACATATAAGAACACACTGGATATCTTATCCCTACAACAAGGACTGAAGATTCACCTGAACTGCTTGGGCTTAATTCTCTGGGTATAGAAAACAAAGGCTTACTCCTCTGGGAACAGAGAAAGCTCCAAACACAAACACTAGAATGACTGACGAAAATGAGTGGAGATTGCTACAGCATGTAGAACTACTTGTGAAATTCTGCATGTCACTTTTCCCTTCAGATATGTTTTTACTTATGTTTGTAAAGTCATTTAGTACAACATATAAGCCATATTTCTCCTTCTGGCGTGTGCAATTTTTCTGTTCATGACAGCAATCCTGAATGACTGTTTTTATGACACTGTGTGTATTTGTGCATATAGTGTGAAGAAGCTCCTGAATTTTTGGAATCAGGAACTTTGCAGTTTTATTAAAGGTGCAGAGTCATTCTTTAGCGGTGTCATAATGATAAAACATATTATGGTAGTGCTGATTTATTTATTTACTGATTTATCAAGGAAGAGTCTCAGCTTCTATTGAAGCTCATGACATGTTTTTTCACTGGCACTATTACAAACACAAGAAACACCAAAAGCCTTTTTATTTTGCTTATTGTGTCATAAGCCATTGATATTGCATTCGGAAAAGAAAGGTAATTAAAAGTTTACTATAAACATATTTTAATTTAAAGCATAAACTTACTTATTACATCTATGGTGACACATGCATTTCTAAATATTAAACCTACTGTGAATTTGTAAAGTATAATAATTATCATTGTTGAAAACGTTTTTAAATACTGACTGTCATGTCAGAGATAACTAAAAACAATAGCAACTTGTTCCATTTCAAGGTGTATCCAAGACATTACTTTTGATATATAGGCGTATATAAACCTTGGACATTACTGCTAATAAGAGTTATGAGATCTCTTACTTCTCAGAAGTCATATGAGAGTAATCACAGCCTTCTGTTAGGTATAGCATTCTCTTCTTCATAATGAGTAAAAGCTAATGATGATCTACAAAAAAAAAACTGATCCTACTGTAATACATACTGGACTGTGATATTTTTCACTAAACGTACACAAGAGTTATTAGTAATGAAGGTTTTCCATTCTTGTGAAACACAGAAGGCAAAATTAGGCAAACTGAAGTACTAGGCCCCAAATTCAGGTTTGCAGTCAACAAACAGTAAAGACAAATACACATAATTTTGTATCGGTTAAGTGTTTTCTCTAAGTAATGACAATGTTGGAGGCAATTACAATCTGTAGTGGGGGTGCAGTCATTTCCCTTACTGAGGTTGTGGGGGACTTAAACCACCTTGCAAAAACAGACAAACAAACAAATAAATAAATAAATATAAGGTGGATTTTCATCATGAGCCACCAGGCTGTAATTCTGTGCATTCTTGTAGGAATACTCTCCAATGTTTTGGAAACCATCTTGCTATATAGTATTAATAATGGATTTCAATGGAATATTTTCTCTTATTTGATTTTTGTATATCATTTTTTCATAGACTAGTACAAGTATTTTACTTACCTCTGCAAATGGGAACAGGAAAATCCCAAGCAGCCATGTTTCCTGAGTGAGCAACACAAGTAAGCTGTGAGTGTCCATCAAGTATATATCCAGTAACACAGCTGTAACGTATTTTGTCTCCAACTTCAAAACGGTTCCCATACAGAATACCCTTAGGAGGAACACCAGGATTCCCACAGGAACTGCTTTTTAGTTCTGTAAAGAAAATATTTTTTTAGTCAGATCTAAGTCGGTGCTATGGAGACTTGTATATATACATAATGCTTTTCATACATGGAAGGGATTCAAGTTCAATAATAATGTATTCCTACTGTCAAAGTACATTGTGAGTTGTTTAAAATTTTTCCTTCTGTAAAGGATGCAATTTCTTATCATCTGGGTGGCTGGGCCTTCATATTCCATCTTGGTAAGAATTATATGCTAGTTCGTCATATAATAATATTCTAATCCATGTTTTAGGTCAAAGTGCATATTCTAAGTTTGTTTGAACAATTATATAATACAGCCATATGAGTAAGCACTAAAGGATTACAGAGAAGCAAAACAAGTCTGATTACATACATCATCATTTTGCAGTCATCATCACCTTTGACCCTTGAACAGTATATAAAAAAAAAACCACCAATCAAAAATATATAAGCTTATCAGGGTGTTATAAGTGCTTGTTCTGAAGATGTATATCTAACTCAAGAGATCAATGTGAAGCCCTTTTATTTTAATAACTGAAAAGAAATCAAATACACCTGCAATCAAGTGAAAAGGATACTTGGCACAGCAAGGATAGCTGAAAGTGTTGTATCTCTTTTGTCCTGGTTCCCTTCAATAAACAAATCACACCAAATGACATTTGACGACCTTTATTAAACTTCCATACACATGATTGTTAACCAATAGTTATTAATTTCCACCAAACATGACACAGGTGATAATAACATCCATGGAAAGAAAACATAAAGCAAATAAACATAAGGGCAGCATAACCACTCACCCTTCATAAGCAGCATCCCCAACTTGCTCACTTATCCTTACACTTACAAGGCAGTGTTACACTGCTCACCTTCAATTTATTGCATTACACCTCCAACCAAATAAGCAGCTCTGCTTGGTTATTTACTTATCAAGAAGCAGAACCATTTACTTTCCTTCCCAACTAATTGAATTGAACCAACACCAGAGGTGGGACAGAAGAGGGCAAGCCTGCCCCTCTTCTCCACCATACCCAACTGAAATAACCACAATCCCCACTAATAAAAAAGGGAAGTGAGGGAGGGTAACAAGTTCACACCAAAATGTGACTACTATCTCACTTACACTTGCCTAAAACACTTTAAGCTCCTCCCTACACTTACCTTATTTCCTCTCAAACATCCCTTCATCCCAATTAAGCCTATCCTCTCCTTATCCCCTTAATTCCTGCTACTCTATTTATCTAACCCCACTTGAAGCTGTCCCAGAACAAAATGGTCTGTTCCAAACCTCATTTGTCCTGGTCCTTTTCAATAAACTCATCACACCGAATGACATTTGACGACCTTCATTAAACTTCCATAAACATGATTGTTAACCAATAGTTATTAATTTCCACCAAAACATGACACAGGTGATAATAACATCCATGGAAAGAAAACATAAAACAAAAAACCATAAGTGCAGCATAACCACTCACCCTTGATAAGCTGCCTCCCCCACTTGCTCACTTATATTCACACTTACAAGGCAGCGTTACCCCGCTCACCTTCAATTTATTGCATTACACCTACAACCAAATAAGCATCTCTGCTTGGTTATTTACTTATCAAACAGAGGAACTGTTCACTTTTCTTCCAAAGTAATTGAATTGAACCAAAACCAGAGGGGGAACAGAAGAAAGGCTGCACCTTTTCTCCGCCCACCAGCCTGACCAGACTATTCCCCATCTCTTTGACAAAATTCCACCAATCTAACCACCATTAAGGCATTAGGCCAAACATCATTTGGTGTACTCCATCCTTTCTAACCAAGCTGGATCTGAATCATCACCTCCTAAAACTCTATCACATATTAGTGAAAATAGCCAGATACCTAAACAGCTGAAAACAAACATCTAATACCTCTTCTATACTATTGTAGTAACCATAGCTTCCTAACCTAGCATCACCAAATGACTATGATCTAAATCCTTACCTCACAACCAATGAAAGCCTCACAAAGATTCCAAGGGCATTACCAGTCAACTGGGCAACCAAATCTTAGCCTACTGCCACTAAATACCATGCAAAGGCAATTGCATACCATCAAGCCACATTGAACCCCATTTCCCACCCAATGAATACAATGTTAAGTTTGGTACTATTCGATGTATCCAATCATGCCTAACCAAACTGTATCCAAACCATCACCTCTCAACTCCCCATCACATAAATAACAAAATGAATCTGTTACCTAAACAGTTCAAAGCAAACCAGTGATCCCTCTCCAATGGTAAAGTTACAACCCTAAACACATAACCTAGAATACCCAAACTCGTTTAGCTAATTACCATACCATAAAACTTTGCAATAGCACTGTGGTGATTACCAACCAACTAGACAACCAGACACAGAACCCACTGCCACTTGATACCAAGTCGAAGCAATTGACAACATCTCATCAGATTGCAGCCCCATTAAACTGCCCAATGAATGTAAAGCCCACATGAAATCTCTTTTAACATTCCATTTAATAGCCCTTAAAACCACTATCATAGCCTTTAGCAGTACAACCCCAAATGCACCACAAACAGTAAACCAAACACAACGTACCACCAAAAACTTGAAACTGCACAAAGCCACTATGTAAAACAAGAACAGTGACATACCATCATCATCCAAGATGTGGTAAATTAACCCAACCCTGTCTATCTTGAAACTGCAGGAACTCAAGACTAAATTCTCCTACCCAAGCATCCCACCTAGATCACAAACCTGAACCAACTTACTCAATGCCACTCATCAATCACCTATCCCTAATGGCTGCAACCCTATATGACACATACCAAAGAAGCCCCCGCTACCAATAATCCAGTATGAAATTCAATCCTGATGCTCCCAGTACAAGATCAAACAAAACAAGACATTAATATGTGGCTGAAGGGAAGAAAAAAACAAAACAACAAATAAACAATTCCATGTTCAGCTGCACTGCTGGAAAACCATAGCCTTTCATACTGCTCCATCGGATGATGCATTCCTCAGCATCATCTCTCACCTGATGAGTCCACATTCCTTCAGCCCACCAAATATTGCCCACTCTGCATTGTCCCCATCTGTGACCTCAGTGTGATCTGTCAAAGAAAAGAGGGTAAATACTCCACACACACATAATCCACACTCTAGGGACCTTAACCTAATCTCAACAATAAACAGGATTTGTTGGAGGGACACATTCGTGTCCCAGAGACTCCCCCTGCTCTGGAATAAGATCCCCATATATGTGAGGCAGAACTCCTCATTAGCGTTCTTCAAGAGGAATCTTGATGAGAGGATGGGGAACAGGAAATGCACTCCGGGAATCACTTCTGTGGCCCTGCTCGACAGAGGCACAGGTAACTAAATCACATGGGAGGCGCAAGCCGAAACATTTTGGCTAGGCTTAATTATGCCCTAGGGTCAATAGCCTAGTACCAACCTATGTACCTATGAACTGCTTAATGATATTACACGCCACCAAGGACATCTCTCTCATAAAGTCTCCTGCAACTGGTATAGCCAGAAAAGCATTTACAACCACCCCATCAAATCCATCCCCTTCCAAATCCACTTAATTCAGGCCCCTGACTACTTACACCTGCAAAGGAAAAGACACTGTAAATTGTCTGCACATGCAAATCAACTTAATGACATTAGACAATGAGCAGTGCACCTCACTTATGGACTGCCCCCAATCCGCTGCCCTACCTCCCCTAACCCCAACCTGACATCACCTTACTTGTAATTACCTAAATACCATTCCCCCCCCCCCTTGCTTCCCCTTCTCTCCTTTGTCTGCCCATACTGACACCAGAGGAGAGAGAGAATGGTGCTCTTGTAAGGTATTCTGCACCCCAAGGAATCACAGAGCCCGCAACCCCCCACATGATTGTTAGTGCCTTACCGATCATGCCCCAGCCTTTCTCAACACCATAATAAAAAAAACAAAGCCTTCTCAGTTATAAACACCCACTCAGAAATAAATATAACCACAGATTTGCAATTGCGCTAGCATACCCTACAGCTGATGGGGAAGGGGGAGCAAGAACCTGAAAACAGGAACAGACTCAAATCTTATGTTTTAAACTAAAGTTACTAGGATATTATGAAGTCACAAAACTGAAATGACATTTACTACTATTCAGATTACTTCAATCCTCAGTAATTCCCCAGAAATTACATATTTTTTGAAGGACCAACCAGCATTTCCTATGAACTCCCACATTCTACGACCATGGTGTAAATGAGAAAATGAAAGCACACAACATTAACATTAACACTTCACCAAATCTTCCCCAACCACCCAACTTGGACACAAGAATCTTAGCACATCACTGCAGTATACATGCACAATACGTTTCTGTGCTTATGCCCCCCTTCCAATTTGGCCCATCAGTTGACTCAACGAACCAAAAGGTATTCCCCTCCTCAAATGCTAAATACCCATGAAAATGTTTTTTTAATCTTGCCAAAATAGGGACGGATTCTAAATACTGTTCTTATAAACTTAGAAAGTTGCTAAAGTAACAAGATCTGTGTTAACATATATTTTCTAAGGGATTTGACGTCTGAAACTTACATGTACGTCATTATTCAGTGACTCCACTCATCAGCTCATCCCTGTGGTATGAGAAGACCACAACTTTTATGAGGAATAGCCCAAAATATGAGGCAAAATCTGAACCATTGAGAGGTATGACCACCACAAATCTTCCTACAACTTAACCTGGCATGCTGACTAAATCATTTGCATTGGCATGAGTTACCCAAAGAATCCGTAGTTCGCAGCTCTACTGTCTGCCATTATTCATACAAAAATGTTTTTTTTTCTTTTTATAATCTGCGACATGCCACACCAATTCCACCAAATGTTGTACACTGAAGTGACACTTTCTCTTACAGTGTGCCCTGCAGGGAGGCACAGATAACACTGCATCCCAGAGTTATCTGCCACATCATTTTTTTTTTCATAATAACTCGAAGATGCCCAACTGAATCAAGGCATCTAAGCAGAAGCCAAAATGTCCATACCACAGCAGGTCAGTCCTCTCACCTACCTGACCCTCCCCCTTCAAAGATTTGACTTTTTTTTCCCCTTCCCTTCTCACGTAAACTGCCTCATCAACAACCGCACGACTTGCATACCAGTGCGGATATGAAGATTTACCTTGTCAAGTGTTTACATTGTCAGCCAATCTGTCTCAGGAATCAAACCACAAAACCTTTTGCTATGAGGCAGCAATTAACCGCTAAACCATCTGTAATGAAACACACATCAGAGAACACAATTAAATGCTGGAATGCACAAGCAAAACAAAGCTCCCCACCAGATAAACACTGAAAATTATATTTACACCCTTAACATGGCTGGAATACCAGCTTATGCTTCCCCTGTAATTGTTTGAAGAGCACGTAGTCTGCAGCTCAATTGCCTGTCATAATGTTTAAACCTTGATCAAAAGAAGGCACCCTGTCAATGTGTATCCCTGCACCAGCTGAAGTCTAAAATTGAAAAGACTGCTATTCATGTCTCATCAATACATATAACAAATAATTAAAATACATGAAATAACTCTTGTCCCGTAATAGTTATTATTGTCCTCATGAAAAATAATAGTTGAGAGATATGATGGCCCCACT
>NC_056732.1:772013233-772095699 GCF_019279795.1 Protopterus annectens
GGAATTGCCCTAGACAGTCTTTGACATAACAATTTAAGAATCTTTAGATTACTCTAATCATATAAGCATTTATCTTACCTTGCTGCTGTACAGATGGCCTACACCTATAATCAAACAGTACAACTATAAGGCACTAGGAGAAAAATCTATTAAGGCAAACAAAACATTTCAACTACATAGCAATAAGATAGGGTGCGGTGTAGGGTTGTAATGAGGTTACTTACAGTTCTGCTAAAAAATGCGCAAGTCTACCTTAAACAAGATATTTTTTTCAGAAAATCAGTATATTAATCAGGATGTTGTAAACAATCCTTGTGGAATAAGAAAAGAACCTTTCTGGATTAAAAACTATTTCAGGTAATATAGGTCCATAGGGTTTTACTATGCTAACAACCTTAGCGGTCTTTTTAAGGCTAGCAATGCTTTCCAAATCTCTGACAAGTTCTGGTACCTTTGATAAGTGTAATCACGGGCTTGGGAAATTAAACATTTGCAAGCCAGATTCTGGAAGAGAAACCATTTTTAGGTTGCCTATGTCCATTAAAGACATATGTGCCAAACCAGGGATGAATTTCCTTTTCCCCAAACAACTGTCCAAGTTACACTTGAATTGGGTTAGGGAGAAAGAGATTTAATATTTTTCTCATATATACTTAAAGAGTTACATTAGTAAGCACTTTCTGAGGGACACTAAGGTACTCAGAGACAGTCTACCACAGTGTTTCAATATAAAAATGTGTAGCACCTGGGTGAGCAGTCTCCACAACCATGTTAGATTTTAATGAGGCATTCCGAGGAAGAGATATATGCTAATAAGACATGTGCTGTCACCTAAAACTGCCTGTACAAAGTAATCAAAAGGCTGTGTTCATCCACCTGAGTAAGGTAAGTGCTGGTAAGTTTTTTAGTCAGGTAGTATTAGGAGGTTTGTGCATGTGAGGGTCTGCATGTGATCTTGTGTTGAGAGGCTGTAGCGGGACAGTTATGAGGGCATAGCCAAGGTGAGTGTGAGTGTGTGTGTGTGTGTGTGTGTGTGTGTGTGTGTGTGTGTGTGTGTGTGTGTGTGTGTGTGTGTGTCTGTAAGTGGGTTTCAATGGCTGTCATACTTCCACACACCCTTAGACAAATGAGCACAGCCTGCAACATTGGGGAGGATGATTAATAATCATTTGTTAAGCAGGTATTCCAACTGGGCATGTATTTCTTTTCAAGAGGAAACTCAGAAACAATGCCTGGTTGATTGACTTGGTCAAAGTCATTTATTAGGCAAATGTGGATTGAAAGAATCAAACCTTGTATGACAGGAACTACAACTGACAGGCTTAACCCACTAGTCACTGTACACCAGTAACCAGGGAGTACCCTTTCATCTAGTGCCTTCACCACACTTGTAACATGGGGCAGTAGGGACAGTAGACACAAGTGACACACTATAAATTGTGCCTTAAAGGCTTAATTAAAAACAAAGTTGAAAGTTAAGCTACTATACATGGGCACTACTATTCTGCATGCCTTAAAGACACTAAAAATGATTCCAGTGCTGCACTCTCTCATCTCTCAGAGGATATTTGACCTCTGTGCAATAACTAGGCACCCACAGATATGACTGAAAATATACAAGACTGAAAGAAAAAGTAAACTACAAAGAGAAAGCTTTGAACCCTATATATATTGTGTGTGTGTGTGTGTGTGTGTTTGAATGTGTATGTTGTGTCTGGCAGAGTGAATGAGTGAAGTGCTTGTGTTAATACAATGCATCATCTGCCACAGGTAACAACTGCCAGAAAGTGTTGATTTGCCCTTATGATCGTTAACAGCAATTCAGAGGTTGACAATTAACAGCAGTTCAGAGGTATGCAAATTAGTAGAATATAATATATTTTCTTGTTGTGATTAATGTGTCTCTGGATATGCTAGTACTGCATCATGGAAACAGGGCCTTTTTACTGTAGCCTTTAATGCAAGCACTACCACTTTTTTCTGAATGTGTGAGAAAGTCTGAAACTCACATGCCTGTCTTCATTTAGTGACTACAATCTACAACAATTTGAAAAAAAGACACACATTTTACAAGGAACAGACCAAAATAATTCTCAGCTTGTTTACTCAGGAATTCTGGACAAAGCAAAAAATAGTGGGGGTTGTGGAAAAAGGGTCCAACATGGCTGAATTGTAAATATTAACTTTAATCTATTAACAAGGTAAACCAAATGAAGAAAGTATCACTTGTCAGAGGTGACCCAAGAGTACAGACTATGTCACTTGCTCACAGTCACTCTGTAGGGACATGGAGGTGGGAGGATTCAGACACTGTACTTTTGACTACAGGAAGAAGTTTAACAGCTCAGAGCCTTAAGTATGAGGCAACTCTAATTTATTTAAAAAGCTAAGAGAACAACAACAGATGTAGCACAGACATGCATTTTCTGAAAAATGAAAAGTATGAAGCTCTAATCACTGAAACTGACTGTAATCCACAGTGATTCATCAAAAGAAGAAGCTAGTGGAGGTGAGGATGATTACGGCTGCAAGTTCTTAATGAGCTTCCTTCTGTTGTTAAAGGTCTGTGGTTTGATTCTTTCTACCTCCATTTGCCTACTATTTTCTCTGAATAAGTCTCTTAACAAGATAGTGCTCCTCTAAAAAATGTATTTTCCAAATGATAATGAAATTTAGGGTGACGAAACTCTAATGATTAGCATGTACATACAAGGACGTCTTCATGTAGAATCACTTCTGGATGTCTACGTATCTAAGATGCATTCACAGATAGAGACACACATATACAGACAGACAGAAAAACATGCACACACATACAGAGGTGCACACACAAACACACACACACACACACACACACACACACACACACACTCAAAAACACACACCTAACATAAGGGGGTATTTAACCTCTGAGATGGTCAAAGCTTTTATAACTTTGACATAAGCAGCATTTTCCAACTATCGCTCCCTTCCTTTCATTTAAGGGGTTGCCATCAAGTGCCTTTCTTCCCTTTTATTTATCCTTGGTTTCCTAGGCCTGTTGGTTATGTTGGAAGACAGAGCAGGCATTATACTTTAACATGCCTCTGGGCAATATGCTTGAATGGTCTTGTTGAGGAGGTGGTAGGACATGACATTCAATCTATGCTATCCTGTTGGTAGCAATTACAGTCTTTGGTTTAGCAATAGTAGGGAAAGACGTTGAAACGCAATTGAGTATTTCATTAAAATTTACAATGTGTGATAGCATCTTAATATAAGATGCCTTTACTGTGTCGAGTGAATTTTTCTAGGGAATGGGCCTTTGGAAATATAGCTGTTATGGCTGGTATATCAAAGAATTTTAAATCAAGCACATCTGTTCAGTCTTACATTATTAACTGTTATTTGGTGGCATGATTCTTCTCAGTAACAGTTTTACTGAGCTTTTCCAGATTACCTGCAAGTATTTTTCATCATCATTATTCATAAAATGTGACCCATTTCAAAACATTGTTTGCCCACAAAATTATTCTTGTGATAACCAATTAATTTGGTTTGCAGAATTTATCAGAAAATCTGAAGAGAATGCTAATAATTATATCCGAATTGAATTTAATATGCTGAGAATTTGATATAATTTCCTAGAACTGATGACCCTTTTCACTATATAATCAGTGTTCGTAATTGAAATTTGATGGAATAGTTTTGTACAATATTAAATTACTATTTTCTGTTTTAATGGACTCCTAATTTTCCTTAAGCCTGGGACACAATTCTCAGAAGATTAGCTACATTGTATGTGACTAACAATCTAAGTTGTGGGAATTACAAGGGACTTTTGGTTTTAAACTGTCTAGTTCTTTAATACCATAGTTTAGAACATATGTTTATCTCCTTTAAAACACATTTAACCATGATCCTTCTCGGACTGTGCCCACTTAGCTTAGATCAAACTATAAACTATCACAAAAATTAAATACTTGTCATATAAAATATTATTGTTCACAGCCTACATTGCTATATATTGTAACAATATGGGAATAAATAAGAATATTCCACAAAAAGTGAAGTAATAAATAGATATGATCCAGCGTGTAATATTTTTGTATTATAAATGCTTGGGATATTTCATGTGGATACTATTAGAAGCTTAGTTGTTTCATTAAGGATGAAATATGAATGTAGGAAACTAAAAAAAAAGAGTTGCATATGCAGTATGCGGCTTCTTAGTACCTTTCACAGGATTTATGATTATTGGTCAAGATCTTATATCCAGAAGTCTAAACCTCATGATGCACGCACTCGAAACTCTCCTTAGCATGGAGTACATCGATATCTGTGCAGTAACAGAAACCTGATTCAAGGCTCCCGAGAGCACACCAGCACTACCAGGTTATACCTCATACCATGCTTTTCGGCCCCAAAACTTGGACCGAACCACAAAAGGAGGGGGAGTCTCAATATTCGTCAAAGATACCCACACCTCCAGGTTGGTGGCACAGCACAAAGCATCAGAGACTATCCATGTGCAACTAACAGTGGGTAAAACTGCCTTCCAGTTTATAGCCTGCTACAGACCACCCTCCCAAACCCAGGAACCCCACTCGGCCTTCCTGAGAACACTGGAAAATATGAAGGTCTCTCCAAACACCATTATATTGGATGACTTCAACTACCCAAACATAGACTGGGACCATTACTCTAGCTCCAACACCCTAGCCCAAAGGTTCCTAGAATTTATAAACTCAAATGCTATGGAACAACTTGTTACCACTCCCACAAGAGGGGAAAACATACTGGACCTGATCATCACCAACATGGGGACTCT
The DNA here is from genome assembly GCF_019279795.1 of Protopterus annectens. Classification (NCBI taxonomy): domain Eukaryota; kingdom Metazoa; phylum Chordata; order Ceratodontiformes; family Protopteridae; genus Protopterus; species Protopterus annectens. The sequence continues at coordinate 772,018,044 of NC_056732.1, forward strand.
ATGCTCCAGACCAGAAGTGTATCCCTCACTGGTAAGATCAGACCATAAACTAATCTCACTGGATATTCACATCCCGACCCCACCCCCTGCCCAGAAAACCACAGTGAAAAACTTCTCTAAAGCAAATTTCACACTCCTCAAAACCGAAGGGGAATCTTTCAAAGCCCCTGAGCCTGTGGAAAATACGGCCCAGACCGCAGAATCCTTTATAAACGCATTCTATGAACACCTTCAGGAATGCATGGATCATGCAATCCCAAATAAAACCAAGACCCAATCCTCCAAAGGCAGACATCTGGTGGACCCCAGCCATAAACAAACTATACAATAGAAGGAGGACGCTACTACATCGTAGAGCAAAATCCAAAAAAGGGAAGGGATCTCTGATCAGTATTAGCAAAAATCTACGGGCACTCATAAAATCGTCTAAGGCCAGCTTCGAGAAAAAAATTGCACAGGACACTAAGGATAATCACAAGGCTTTCTTTAGTTATGTTAGGAACCTGGGTGGGAATTCCCAGATATGCTCAGAATTAGTCCAAAATGACAAAAAATACATTTAACCCACAAACATTGCCAACATCCTAGCTGACAGGTTCAGCGCAAACTCCCCCCCCTCCCCACCAAAAGGGCAAATATCTATCCCAGCAGAGTGCTGCCCCCCTGACATCTCAGATGCTCAGGTAAGAGCCACCCTCTCCAAAGCAAAAAAACACAGCATCAATGGGACCAGACGGTGTCCCAGGCTGCATCCTACATGAACTCCAAGAAGAGCTAAACCCAAACATAAAACTACTGTTCAAGTCTCAGCCTTACTACAAGATATGTACCCAAAGAGTGGCGTACAGCAACAGTGGTCCCTCTTCACAAAGGTGGTGCCTCAACGGATCCTGGAAACTATCGCCCCATAAGCCTGACTAGCTTGGTCTGCAAAGCTATGGAAAGGATCATCATGGACCTCATAAGTAAAGATATTGGGGACCTACAGACACTGGATCCTACCCAGTTCGGCTTTGTTAAGGGCAGATCCTGCCTCTTAAACCTGGTCAATTTCTTTGAAACAGTCACCAAGGCCATTGACGAGGGGAAGGTGGTCCACACAGCCTACCTGGACCTCGCAAAAGCCTTCGATACAATACCCCACTCGGGCATTATAGATAAGCTCACCAGCTTAAATATAAACCCCTATGTCACTAGATGGGTTGCAAACTGGCTCAAGGACAGAACCCACATGGTTAGAATTGCTGGAGCCATGTCAGACTCCAAACCATTTACAAGTGGCATCCCACAAGGCTCAGTCCTGGGACCTCTCTTGTTCGGTATATATTTCTCAGTGGTACAGGCCAACATGGAAGGACTGTGGCTGACCAAGTTCGCAGATGACTGCAAACTGGGCACCATAATCGACTCTCCAGCTGACACAAGCTTCCTCCAAAAGGGCCTCATAGAAACAGACAACTGGTGCCAGAGCCATGGCCTCAAGCTAAACGCCAAAAAGTGTATAGTCATCCCCTTTGGCAAAAACAAAGTGCCCACAAATTACCACATAGGTGGTAATCCATTAAGTACAGAAGAAGTAATTAGGGACCTGGGGATCCAAGTTGATAGCAATCTCTCATTTGACAACCACGTGGCCAAAGTGGTTAGAAAAACATTTTATATAGCCCACCTAATCATAAAGGGATTCACATCTAGATCAGGGGAGGTCATCGTGCCTCTTTACCCATCCCTCATCAGGCCCACAATTGAGATCAATGCCCCTTTTGGGATGTACCTTACCAGACACGTGCAGCAACTGGAAAGACCCCAAAAGTACCTCACCAAGAGGATCAAAGGGCTCAAACAGATGCCATATGCTGCCCGGTTAAAGAAACTCCAGCTCTACTCAGTGGCATACTGCCTGCGCAGAGGTGATCTGTGCCTGACATATAAATCCATGTCCAACCCAGAATTAATGGACATGCTGCACCTCAGAAAATCCAAATCCCATCGAGCTACGCGCTCGAGAGACTTGAACCTCAGCACTGAAATAAATAGTACATTCTGAAGGGACAGATTCATAACCCAGAGGCTCTCTTCACTCTGGAATAAAATCCCAGTCCAGGTTAGGCAGAGTCCCTCATTGACTCTCTTCAAGAGGAATCTTGATGAGTGGATGGGAGATTGTAGGTTTACCCCGGGTATCACTTCTGTGTCACTGTTAGACAGAGGCACAGTATACTAACCTCGAAAAAGGGCATAGCAAAATTAATTTAAAATGGGTGGCGAAAGCCAAACACACTCTGGCTAGGCTTATAAATGCCCTAGGGCAGATAGCCTAGTATGAACCTATGAACCTATCCAAGTTACAAAACTGAAAAAAAAAACATTGAAATCCACTTTTAACTAAAGGTGCTGTAAGTTTTTTTTTTTTTTGCAGGTGAGCAAGACCCTGCATATCATATTAGTGTGTGGGGGAGTTTCTACACAGCCCTCGAAATTGTAAATACCAACTACACGGTCAACTACATGGTCATACAACAGTGTTGAGAGGACAACACCAAGTGACTTTCAGATAAGTGCTCACCAAAATCTCCCTGGATGTGGAAGCAATACCTTTAGATATAAACTGTGCAATGAAAACAGACTTCCATACATGGACAAATGGTGATCAAGGACAGTTCACTGCTGATATATTTTTTTAGATCTCTCACTACAGGATCAGTTTTCAGGGATGTGTTGTCGATGTGATAGTTACAAGAGGAGACACGTGTTCCAAAATATACAATTATATACTTCTTAACAGTTAGTTTTAGCACATGGTCTTGAACCACCTATCTGTTTGGGACTGGTCTTCTTGGAGGATTATTGTGTCTTTTAGAGAGTTTATGATGGCACCAAATGTGTAGCCATCTGAGGATTGATCAGCCACATACCCTTAACATTACCTTTGACCTTAAAGAAGTAAATGCAAAAGAGGAGTGGCCAAAGGATTGAACCCTGGCATACACTGTCAGTGACAGTCTTTTGGAGGAGGTAGAGCTCCCTTTCCCTAACTTCCCAGATTTTGAGTGTCAATTTGTTATCTAATGAGTTACTTAGAGACTAACATGACTTTGTTTAAGATGCCTGAGTGTGGGATGGTGCTGAAAATCTTTGTAAGGTCTTGATATACAGCAAACACTCTTTTGCCCTTTTCTTTTGCTTCAGTAACTTGTTTGAAGAAGTTGTTCAGGTTATATAGGCAAGTCCTGTCCTAGACTAATCTAATCTGAGCTGGGTCAAGAGTCTGTAGCTTACCTTTATTTATTTTATTTTATTTATTTCAGATTTGATAACTGGGAATATCCAAACGGGCATGAATTCCATTCTCAGCAGAGACCCAGGGTGAATTCATAAGACTTTATGCAAATGGTTTACATATGATCTTGGAAAAATACAAGCAGTAAAAGAAGATTACAATAAATTATACAAATGAGATCAAAAGAAGGAAAAAAACATGAATACATCAGAGAAATGAAAAAAAAAAAACATATGTAGTTAACCAGACAGAGAGAGAGAAAGAATTATATTTGAATATTATGTAAAAAGAAGAATTAATAAAGTACAAGAGGTGCAGAAACAGAAAACCTGACAGTAAGAGGAATATTATAGGCTAAACAAGTTTAACAGAAGCTGGAGAAGATGAGAGTAAAGAGCAGTAAGAGAGATTGTGGGTACATAGTAGGCTGCAATGAGGAAGAGTATGGAAGAGGAAGGCAAGACAGAGAGAGTATAGGACGGGGAAAATAAACAGAAAGTTTAACCTTATTTATTAATTCCATAATGTCCCTTTCCATAGCCTTACAGATGACTCCGATCAGGCTTACCTGTTTGTAACTACCCAGGTCTGTTGAAGCCCTCAAAAACATCAACTTTCTATCTGCAGAATGATGCTCTAGGGAAAACTGCCAGAAGAGAAAAAAATTGATGGCTTTTCTCTAGACACTCAGAATAAATGGCCAGCTTATGAGGATGTGTTTAGATCCTAGTTGCAGAATCTATTAAATTCAGAGTATGATATCATCCTTATTGCATGATTTACATAGTAACTTTTGTGTGATGTGTCACAGGGTATTTCACATTTGACTCAGTTTAGAAGTGACGTTTCTGCTGTGCTACAGTGTTTTGATTACTCATTCACTCAATCCATTCCAGGGTAGAGGGTGAACCAGTACATATTCCTACACTCAGAAAGCACGAGTCAGTAAAAGTAATCCTGAATTGGATAACTATGAGCCCACTGCAGGATACACACATATGGCAAAAACACCAGATACAAGCAGTAATTGCAAAATGTACAAAGAAGGCACTACACCAAAAAATTGAACTAGTGAACCAAGCACTGTGAAGCAGCAACATTAACCGGCACATTACAATGCCACCTGTGTTTACTTTGGTTCCAATATAATTATGAGAGTATGATTAATTTCATTTATAATTTATAGGCAGGTTGTCTGCTACTGGTATAACATCTTGGTATGCATATAGGATGCTGAATTGTAGCTTGTTTCTTTGTACTAGGCTATTCATGGGAGTTGTTGCCTTTGGGAAACTAAATCAACATGTGTAAAAGTTGCTCAGGGTTTGTCTTAATCTCTTCTTACAGACTGTTGATTTATTTGTGAGTGAAGGTTAATGTATCACTGATGTACAAAATGATGTCATTGACAGGACTGGCCCTGAGTGGTAGAATACATTCATGTGCAATGTGCATACTGGTTGCAGTGACTACATGACGTGCCACCTTCCAGTGCAGGTAGGAGCTTTTCCTTCTTTAGGTGAATAATTAATAACAGTATGCAAATGCTGTCTGTTACCCATTTGCTGAGGGTTGATTCCCACATTTAGTGAACAGACGTTTACCACTATTCATCAGTGTTAGACTTTGTCATCTTTTCTGTAAAATGTTTGTGAATCCTTATCACTTTTGTGAAGACATTATGATGCAGAAGGCTCTGCAGATGCTTATAATAGCCATTCTGGAAAAAGCGGATTGACCACTCACATAGAAGATAGCTGCTTATTTGAGAAATTCCTGTCTAGTCCAACAGAAATGAATAAACATGTTTTGAAAAAGGTCTAAGAAAGAATCCTAAAATGTACTAATACTTTAAAGAAGAGCAAATTAATGAGACAATACTTAACACCAGTCAATAAAGAAATGGGGAAAAAAGTCCAGCTTTCCTACAGGCGTGGCAAAGGCTTCTGCTTTCCTATAGCATGTAGTGGCAGATCAGATATCTCTGATGGAAACCCCCCCCCCAAAAAAAAAAAACGAAAAGTCAAATCAAGGGTTAAATGTAATAGAAAAGAATTTCTGCCTTGAAAAACAAATTAGATATTGGAAAGGCAGGTATTGTGTTTAAAGAATCAACTGTATTAGCATGAGAATACATCAAAAACAAGAAGCTACTCACCTGCATGGCATAGTGGGATGGAACACTAACAGTGACCGACATGCGTGTGCTAGAGGTGTTTAATTAAGGTAGTCCATAGTCAGCTGAAAATGTACATGAAAGGAGAAGAACAGGGAAAGGTGGACTAGTCAGAATGCCACAGAAGTGGTCAAACCATGACCTGAGGTATTCCCTTACAAAAATAACAAACCCAGCAGATACACAAAGAAAAAGACAGAATTCAAGTAGTGGCCAAGTGACAACCAAAAGGAGGATTCTTGCATCATGTCCTATAGGAGACCAATTCATATTAATCTAAGGAACACCTATTACTAAAGCCAGAGGGAGAAAGTATTATCTTAGAAAACTGTGAGCCCTTCAGAATATTGTCAGACTTTTCAGCAGATCTCTGTAAGAGAAAGAAAGCCTATGATAGAACATAGGAGTAAGTAATATTACAGGAGTTAGACGAAAAGCTAATCCTGAACTGGTCATGGCATGTATAAATCACAACATATATTTATATATGGCTTTGCCTACTGCAAAAATTACTTTGTAGTGTTTCTTTTTTAAATCTTATCAGTTTGTTGAACCGGTAGTCGCAGTCGTGAAAGTGCACTTTCACGTAATTGGGCTAGTACTTTTTCTTTTCGAAAAGGATGAGCTTTCAATGAGAAAAAGTAGACCTATGTATATATATACATATATATATATATATATATATATATATATATATATATATATATATATAGAGAGAGAGAGAGAGAGAGTGTGATATCACCTCCCCACGCATGATGCTGAAACAAAAGGGAGCCTGGCCACACACATTGCTGACCAGAGAGATGTGAAAGGAGACAACAGGCGGGATGTTCACCAGGGCCACCAGGAACTTGGACCCGACTTATGTGTACCGACCAGCAACATAAGGTAACAGGACATCAGGAAAACACCACATAGGGAAACACCCAGCAACTTGGATGACCAGACCCCAACAGGTAGGCACAGAATAGAGCAGCCCTTCACCCTGCCTCAGAGGTCTCTACAAGGGCACCAACAACAGAGGAACAGGTCCTGGAAAGGAGTCAGGGAGCTGAGTGATTTGGAGAGATCAACACAACAGAAAGAACCCAAGAAAATCAACAGCAAAACAGGACTAAGATCTGGAACCACTCAACAAAACCACTGACTGTGCTGGAGCAAGAAACCTTATGTAAGGGTCTGACTTTTTCTACCATTTAACAGAAGTAACTTGGTGGAAACAGTGATGTTAAACTGTATGTGAAGAAACTGAATCTCAAAGCACTTTTGAATGACAAACATGAAGATGGAAGCAACACTGATAGAAATGACACTGGTATAAAATGGAAAATACCCAGTGACTTGTGCCCCCCTGTGCACCACACCCTGAGTGCATATGAGAGTAAATTTGAAGTTGATATTGGCAGGGCCCTCAGTAAACAACATGGGAAGAAGTTATACGACATTAACAAAGAGGAACTGGCTGCTCTAAAAATCTAAGCAGAGATAAGACTCACAGGATCATGAAGGCAGATAAGGGGGAGGCATCTTAGTCACAGATACAGCTCTTATGACTGCAAAATTTAGGCCATACTTGACAATAACAGATGTTACAGCAAGTGCAATTTTAACACTGTGAATGTTGTTTATAATAATTTAAAATACCATGATTTACTAGGTACCAAGCTTTTTGACTTTTTAGTCACCACCCCCCCCAAAAAAAAAAAATATACCAAGCTTATTTGAGATCCCAAAAACCCATAAGAATATCTCTTTTCCTTCTTATAGACTAGCAGTGGCAAGTGGTAGTTCCATAACTGAGACAATATCCATCTACCCTGATGCCCTAATAAAAACAATAATAGAGGTCAACAAATCTTTTATTTTAGACTCTCTGGATTTTCTTGGTAAAATTAGAAATATTCCAGTTAGCAATTCCACTAGCCTAGTCACAACAAACGTGGTAGAACTTTATTCAGTGCTTCCACATAACCACTGTATTCAAGTTGTAACAGGTGCATATGGAAAGGAAAGGAATGTATTACCAGGAGGGACAGACATTCTAGGATGGCTATTGGACCTTAGGAACAAATGCTTCATGTTCAACAAGTTTTATAAGCAGACTACTAGCTATGGGGGTGGTCATGGCTGCAAACCTGGTCAGTGTCGCTCTGGGAAAATGGGAGGAGGACGCAGTGTACCAAAGACCCTATTCTGCATTAATGAAATGCTATCTATGTTTCATTGATGATGTATTTATCATCTAGGAGGATGAAACCACACTGAAAGACTTTTACAATCACATCAGTAATTCCACAAGCTTCTTGAGAATTCATGACCTGCCAAAGCAAGACCTCGGTCAACTTTTTAGACATAATCATATCTAAGGGCAATGAATACAAAAGTGTCTCCAACAGCCTGTTCAGAAAACCAACCAGGGTTAATATGCTGTTGCACAATAAAAGCATGCATCCCCAGATCACAGAGAGAAACTATATAAAATCTCAGAGAATGAGAATTACATGTGTCTCCAAAGAGCTTAGAGATTTCATCACAAATCTAATCAGCCTACACTAAAATAACAACTTTAACAGAGGCAGAGGACCCCATTTTGAGGGACCCCCAAGGAGACTTTTAGATCTCAACAGAAACCAACACTGGGATCCACAGGAGTACAAAAAATAAAAAAAGCATGGCACTTACTTTTACAGTGGATTATAAAACAATTAGAAAGAATGTGACTGGCATCTGGGTAATTTTTACAAAAAAAAAAACTGGAAAAACTAGGATCTCATCCTTGTTTTGTTTTAAGAGAGCCAGGAAGATTAGGGACTGGGTAGAGTGGAAATTTAGACCAGAGGAGAACAACAGAGGAACCTATCTCTGTGCCCCCCCCCCATTTTCCACTTACTGCAAACACAGGAGCAACAATGACTACTTCTTTTGTCCAGCACCCAGGAGAAAAATCAACAGCACTTGTTCTGGTAATTGCAGCACTGCTTTTTTTATATACCATGCACAGTAAAATGGCTGCAGCTGTTTTTACATAGGGAAAATGTGAACAAATTTAAAATCAGGTTAGCACACTACTTGTCTGACATTAGACTCCAGATCCTCAAAAACTAGTTAGCAAAGCACTGCCGTGATCTCCCAAACTATGGAGGTTTCCACATCCACATCCTGGATAAACTCACTATGGGTCCATGCAAAGGAAACACAAATGTGACCCTTAAAAAAATGGAGTTAAGCTGCCAGATCAGGCTAGACATCCAGCACTACCCTGGTCTAAACTTAAGCATTTCTATTAAAAGTGTGCTTGAACTCAGGAAACTTAACCATAAATCATAAAGCTAAAACACCTAATCCAGGATTTGGACATAAACAGTTAATTGTTTCCAATTGCTGCTATCAATATGAAAAAGGCAATGCGCCCCATAAAAGTAGGGATCGCCTCTCATATTATATGTGATATTCTGGAGAAAGTTCTGTAATAAAGCTTTCACACTTGGCTCTAAAGAATATGAGCCCCTCTGATGTAGGCACAACCTCTCATTTTACATGTGTTACAAAACAGACTAATAAAGTTTGGTGATAGCCTCATAAAATCAGCATTTTCAATGATCAAAGTGTAAACCACTGTATTTGATAGACCTGATGAAGCTCAGGTGAAAGTGTTTTCTTAAAAAATGTTTATATTTGTAGCTCATAGTGTGTTGTCATGTTTTGCTTGTTAGAAGTTAAAAATAAAAAATAAAACATTTTAACTAAGAATGAGGTTCCACATGCTACTGAGCTGGTAAACCCTCACAGGTCTTTAAGGAATATTCAAATAAGGGACTAACATCTAAGCATCGGGATTGGCTCATTGTGTTTCTATCTCCCAGATTTTCCTCCAATCAGCTCCAGTGGACCATCCCACAATTGTTTGTTACTGCCATTAAATAACAGACCTGTTTAATGTAATGTACTAGAATAAGAACACTCATCTATCTACCTACTTAACTGTATAAACTACTGCAAACTTCAATAAGGTGTCTTTATTCTTCCTGCAGGGAGGGTATCAGAAAGAAAGTCTCTTAGATCTGCTAGCTAAAGTGATTTTATCTGGACTATTTCTTTATACTCTGTCTTTCTAAACAAAGGAGAACCATCAACAGACTCAGGAGACTACAGACCCATAAGGGTGACAAGTTTTAAAGCAAAGCCATAGAAAGAATTGGCATTGACCAGATAAAAAAAATACAGTAAGTCTTCAGACTCTGGACCCATCCCAATTTAGTTATGTCAAGGGTAGGTCATGCCTACTAAATCTGCTGGACTACTTTGAGAAGGTGACTAGAGAATGAGGGCAAAAGAGTGCATTCTGCCCACCTTGATCTAGCAAATGCATTTGACACAATACCTCACTTGGTTAATATAGACAAACTAACAAATTTAGGCATAAATTCCAATGTCACTCGATGGATAGCCAAATGGCTCACAGAGAGGATACATACAGTTAGGGTGGGGGGTATCTACCTCCACCCTGAGGCCTATTGCTAGTGGTGAAACACAGAACTGAATACTGGGACCTCTCCTGTTTGGAATAGACTTCTATGAAGTCAAGGTAAATGTAGAGGGCCTTTCGCTGACCAAATCTGCAGATGACTGCAAGCTTTGTGCAAAAATTTGATCTCCCAGAGATGCAAATGTCCTTCAGGAGGGTCTAACACAGACATCTGGTGTCTGAGCCATGAGCTACAACTCAATTAAAATAAAAATGCATAATTATACCCTTTGGGAAGACAGCACCTCTGCAAATTACAACATTGATAACACTTACATATGAGTAGGTGCATTGTTAAAGGATTTCGGAATGCAGGATGACAGTAACCTGGCCTTTGATCATGATGTTTCCATGGCAGTGAAAAAAGCCTTCTACATGGCACAACTTACAATAAGCAATTGTTAACTTTCAGATCTTAGGAGGTCATATTGCCACTACACTCAGCCCTCATTAGACCACTAATCGAATAGAATAAACCGTTCATCGTGTACCTGACTAGGCATTTGCAACAGCTGGCATAGCCACAGAGTTTCCTTATTAAAAGAATATAGGGTGTAAATAACATGTCCTTTGAGGAACAACTCAAAGTCCTGCCACTGTACTCAGTCTCCTACAGACTACTGAGTGTTGGTCTATGTCTGCTCCTTTTCATGATCTAGCTTTATGATATATAGTCCCAGTTTCAGGACATGTTGATAGCTAAGTTTACTGATGATATACTAACTGTGAGCAATGATTGGCTTTCTTAGGGGCATGCAAATGCTCATAGATTCATAGGTGAATGCTAAGCTAACTGCCCTTAAGGGCCATTTTAAGCCTAGCCAATTAGCTAAGGTCATAATCAAATCTTGTACAAACCAACCCCCATAAAGAGGGTGGAGGGATTCAAGCCCATAACCTCTGCACCAACTGTCAGTCATACTGCAGCAGCAGCAGCTTGATACTGCATATCCTGGTGGACCAAACATAGTCTATATGCTAAGAAACATACTGTGGATTTAGGTGAGAAATAACATTTCCTTAAATCATACCATATCAGTGATAATCCCCTGCAAACTAACAGAGTAATCAGAAACCTGTGCACACTCTTTTTCATAACACACTACCATTTGAATATCATATCACTAACACAGCTTGAAAAATCTTTCTATGTAGTGTGACTATTCTCCAAGCCATTTCATGTACATCAAAAGAAAATCATGCTACCTCTCTACTCATCTCTTATCAGGCCCACCATCGCATATAATGCTCACATCACCATCCCTTATCAGGCCCATCATCAAATATAATGGCCATATCACCATTTATCTCTCTAAGCATGGTGCCCACTCTGAGAGACCAAATGATTCTTGACTAAGAAAATCACAGGACATTTGCCCTTTGCTTGTCATCTGTTTCTTACAGACTCCTTATGGTGACCTATGCTTTGCATTTTATGCCATGAGAGACCCTAAACCAGGAAATGTTTTAAAACAGGAAAATAGCACTACATTACTCTTACTTCTGTTGACAAGTTATCTTCAGAATTTATGTCACTTGGTTCTATTCCCTCCTAATTAATTCATCAATTTTATTTATTTCTCTCATTTAATTTCGATCAGGGATGACTGAAATATATATATTTTTCTTTCAGCAAATCTCCAGTATGCTATCTATCTGTCTATCTATCTCTCTATCTATATGCATCCATATATAGCTATATCCCTATATACCTGTATCTACACACACACACACACACACAATATATATATATATATATATATATATATATATATATATATATATATATATATATATATATATACATACATACACACACACAGACACACACACACATATATATATATATATATATATATATATATATATATATACATACATACATACATACATGCACACACACACACACACACACACAGACACTCACACACAGACACTCACACACACACACACACACACACACACACACACACACACACACACACATAACTATATATATAGAAGCATTTATGTTTAACCTATATTTCTTCATCTTCATGTGATTTTCACAATTTTACGTTTGCTAAAAAACCTATGCAAATTTTGTAAGTAGTAAATACTGATCCATACAGTCTCATAATGAATAAGTGTACAATAATGCAGAATTGGACAAAGTGTAGATATCTTGAACAAGGTTATACAAGTCAGGATTTCACCACAGACTTCATACACAGAGGGAATGGGGATCATTACTATAAGCTAGGGGGTACAAGGGAGAAATCTGTCTACATGAGGAGTATGGATGCTTGCCTCAAAACATAAAAAAGCATAACATAAGTTTATGTTTGAGCATTTTGTTTTACTTAGAGCGGCACATAATTATTGTTTGTAGATGAACTATATGGACACTGACAGCTTCCTGATTTGCATATTAGCCAAGTTAAAACGTTTCCAAAGTCAGATAAGCTGTTTTCTACATTCCTTCTTAAGTAATTGTTTTGTTTGTAAAACTTCTAATTTAAACTTTATAAACAAATAAATATATATCAACATCTGCTCTTGGCATTTAACACCTAAAGGCAATAGAAAAGTCAGCTAAGTAAAATATAAGTATATTATTTATAAACGTAAAGTGTTGCTTAAAATGCTAAAATAGCATACAGTCTTAAAGGAGATACATACAAAGTGAGGCAGTATTTGTTTAGCCATCACATTTCGAAGAAAGAGAAAAAAATATAAATTCACAGTAAATACAGTAGTTTAAAGATAACGGGTCATTTTATAACAAGCACAGTAGTGGATGGAAAATAAGACAAAATAACATTAAAAACATATATGTGTTTAACAAAGCTAGAAGTGAAAAAGAATTTGAAAACAGTCTACTGGCTAAAAGGTGTTTTGCCAAGCAAAGCTAAGTCTGCAAAGCAAGATTTCATCAGCCAGTTGATTCACCAATTATCTAACAATACTTAACATTAACTATAACACTTATTAACTTTAAATAGCTTAAGTTCAAACTGCATTCTATATTTGGGTAATAGGGGAAGAAATGAATTACCAAGCAACTTGTACCTGGTCACATTATTATCTTATTCCTAGCTCAGAATGTGACTGACCTAGAATTTTTTTTTTTTTTTTTACCGAGGCATGTCAGTGTAAGCTACTACCGTCTTCAGGAATTACATTTTAAAAATATATTTCTGAACATACACTTCATTTGCACAATTTTCCTCACTGTATCAGTCAGTGATAAAGAGCATAAATAAAGGAGGGATATAGAAATACTGTCATAGCTTCACCATGGCAACCAGCTGTAGAAATACTGTAACCCTTTCTCTGGGAGAGCAATATATTGTGATGATAAAATATCACTATCAGTCAGGTAATAAAAACAATGCTGATGGGCTTTCACTCCCTGTTCTAAACTCTGTGCTCATTTAGTGTCCTATGACTTTACATTACGTAGGTACAGACTACAAAATAAAACTTCCCCAGACAGATGTTTAATATAGACTAATAGTTCCGCTTTTGCTTCCATCATTATTTAACATACACATAACATTCCAGCCACCTGTAATAAAATTCCATGTAACGTGCATCAAATCCAAAATGACAAAAAGGCATGGACCGATGAAACCCTGCAAAACTGTTCTGAGTAATCAGAAAAATGAACCACGGACACCTTTGGTGAACACGAAAAATAACACAGGAAGCTTTATTACAATGCATTTACCACGCAGAATATACCAAAATCTAAGCAGTCTATAAATACTACTGTTGCTTCTACTACTACTAATAAAAGAATATTAAGTAAAAAATGTCAAACACATGAATACATTCTTATTATAATACGTTGGAAAGATATTGGTTCAAAAGGCTTTATATATTTGTAGTGCAGCATCTGTCAGTGATTTATTCATTTATTTCATATTTATTTTTTACTTGGGTAGACACACACTGAAATAGCAATAGGGTTAAAGAAAATATCTTATTTATCTGAAAATGAAACAGGTAGATTTCTTTGCACAGTAGCTACATTTCAGATTAAATGTAAAAGAAGAACACAATCTAGAGGGAGTATCTGCAGTGAGAGACGCTACTGGATTCATAGGGTGATGGAAAGAACCAGTTGCAGGATTTAAATCAGCCAGCAGCTTCTTGAGCAGAGAAAAGACATGTGAGCAGCATGGCAATGAGGCATTTGACAATGAAACACATTAATGAAGCATGCTTCTCACATTCCGTTTACTGTAATTATAGCCCATTTTAAAGCAGTGTGTTCTGAAGACAGATTCACACAGATTCTGACTTTCACCTTGTCTGGTTTTGTCCTATTTATACAAAGAAATATGTTTTCCTGTATTTTGGAAAAGAGTCTGACACTATCGAAATTAAACAAAGACATAGTAAAGCTAGTATGTATTTAGAAAAAAAAAACATTTACTCCTATAATAAATACATAAAAACTGCATATTTGAGGAGTGTTCTCTTTCCATCACATATATAAGCAATGAATGTTAATGTTATTTTAATGTTTTAGCTTTCTGTCCAAATAATATAAGAACTACAGTCTACAGTGAAAGTAGGATGCATTGTTTTCCTGAACTGAAACAAATAAAATACAACTCCTCTCACATAGCCAGGACATGCATGAATAATTACCAGAACATGCATCTTTCTTAATAAATATCTTGATGTTTTGTAACCATAAAATCCATGTTCCTTTATGCTATACTGGGTCAGAATTTTGACATAAATTAGCAAGTCATAATGTTCTTTTTTTAAACCTTACACCAGCATAGTTTGGTGGAGGGAGAATTTGGACTTATACTGAGTAAACATGTAAGATGAACCTCAATGTAATGCACTACTGTGTTTTTAGAAAAGATACATCCTAGCCAAAGTGCACTATGCATTTTACAAAACATGAAATCCATTTGGAGTAATTATTTCACAACCCGCATATTACAATTAACTGAATGTTAAGCAATCCATGTCTAGTAGCAACACAATCATGATGACAACTTAGTGAATCAACATAAAATTAAATGCATAAATATCTATTGTTTTTTATATCATAGCAGTACTGACTTCATCATTCATAAAATATCACACAAAGTGTTATAAGGGGTTTGACCATCCTTTCCCCTAAAATTTAATACAATCATCTCCAAGGCACCTGCAGCATTACGCAAAGGGAAATACCTGATCTCTTCAATGTTAATATTCACTAGAGACAAATTCAATAATTACTTCTCAAAAATACTAAACTAATAACGCATATTTTATAGCAGCATGTACTATCATCACAGTATTAAACATTTAGCTTGATGTTAAGCATATGCAATGAATATCACACTTTCTGAACATCCTTCTTATTGTAAATTTGAGATGTTGCACTAACATTACTATAGGTCAGGCTCGAGATGATTGTTACTGCTGAAGTAACTCTCTGACCCCATGTGCAAAAAATGGGAAAAGGGCTTGACGATGGATAGATGGATGGATGGATGGATGGATGGATGGATGGATGGATACACTTTCAATGTGATGGATGTTTCAGCTGAACTACTAAAACATTCTTGCTATGTGTTGCATCAGAAGCTTTGGATGCACTAGCGTGACATAATTTTCTGCACTGAACTGGACATCATGTTGATATTTTGAAGTGATAAAAAATCCAAATGTAGAATACTTTTAAATTAAGCATGGGAATAGACATGGTCATCAGTTCTGATGAAATATATTTCAAACATGGGAATAGACATGATCATCTGTTTGGATGAAATATATTTAACATAAACATGCAGTGGCATAGGGATGTACATACCTCAGAAATGAAAAGTCCCAGGAGGAACAATATTCCTAGGAACCAGGAGGAGCATGTGCATCCAGAAGAAAAAAAAAGGAAAAGAATTGCAGGCCAGGAAGACAGAATGCATAGGGTAAATCAGAGACGGTACAGGAGGGAGGAAGGGAGGGAGTGAATACTGCAACAGTGAGGAGAAGGACATCTGATGTTATGGTAAGATTTTACACACCTGTACTATGGCCTTCCTTATCACATTTGCAGTATTCTTTACAAAATAGAGAGTATAAAACTCAAGAGGAAGCTCAGGAGAGGGAAGGAACAGAGGAGCCCTCTAGAAACCTGTGCAGGATAGCTCAGGCAATGTCAGCTCTTGATCTAGAAACAAAATCCAGTTTGAAATGCTTAGTGAAGGTATGGACAGAAATCCATGTAGCACCATCAAGGATGAAACATTTATCCAATCCTTTTAAAATGTACCAGAGGAAGCATCAGCTCTAGTAGAATGAGCCTTTACAGAGGTAGATAGAAATTTTCCATGAAAAGAATAACAAAAAAAAAAATGGCCTTAGAGATTCAGGAGGATATGGTTTGCTTAGAAACAGCCAAACCTACAGATCTGGGATGAAAAGAAACAAACATTTGTTCAGATTTGTGAAAGACCTTAGTTTTATCCAAATAATATCTGAATTGTCTGTGTAAATCTAAAGTGTGAAGAAACGTCTCACTGGCAGACTGTGGAGAAGGAAAAAAGGAGGGTAAATTAATGATTACAAGATAACGCACTGACCACCTTGGGCATAAAAGAAGGATTAGTATGAAGAGACACCTTGTCCCTGTGAGATACTAAGAAAGGAGGTACAGCTATAAGAGCCTGGAGTTCAGAGAACCTCTTAGCTGAGTAAGGGCCAAAAGAAGAGCAGTTTTTTAAGTACAATGTTGCAAGGAAGCTGAACCTACATGCTCAAAAGGAGCCTGACGCAATTTTTCATATACAAAATTGAGGTCCCAGGAAGGTGTAAGAGTCCTCTTGGGAGGTCTGAAATGAAGAACACCTTTAAGAAATTGCTTAACCCCAAACCTAGATGTAAGAGTAGGAGTCAATGGCAGACAGGCAGAAATAATTGAAAGCTGAACTTTAGCAGAAGAATATGCAAACTCAGCATTGAGGATTTCACACAACTAAGAGAGAACTAGAGTGATCCTCACAGAAAATGCATCCTATATATGAGAAAGGAACCAGCAGGAAGCCTCTTCCATTTGAACATATATCAAGAGGAGCAACCAACAATTTAGTCTTGATATCATAGGTAAGGGCTAGAGATGAAGCCAGAGATGAAGCCAAGAGTAGTGTTTCAAAACAGAACCAAAGGCAACAGCCTTACAAGAAGCATCAGCTGTATCATAACTACATTTTATAGAGTGGCAAGCCACTTCAGATGTAGAACCCAGTACAGAAAGGGACAAGACCTTATCTTATGAATTAGAGAGGTCAGAGATTATGTGAGAAGCTTGAGACAGAAGGACTTAAACAATCCTGGTCATATGAGTCTGGCATTTAATAGCCTGAAAAGCCAGGGTTTCAGCAGTATATACATTTTTGCCTAAACATTCCATAGCCCTACTTTCCTTGTTTGAAGGAAGTAGTTTATTAGATGGCAAATGTTTAGAAGGTTTGTCTGAAGAGACAGACACTACAGAAAGATCAGCAGAAGAACATTTGTACAAATATTTAGAGTCATCATGCACCTTATTAAAACTATCATGTTTCTTAAGGGCTGGAGGTTTTGAATCAGGGGTGACAGAGGCTGCTCTAAAAGTATCTAGAAGGGCAACCAAGACAGAAGGTACAGCAGAAGGCTTAGGACACTCGTTTGAAGGAGCTCATATTACCTCTTTTGGAATTTTTTTTTTTTGGCAGATAGCTGAGCTTCAAAATGGGAAGATTCCATCATAGCACCTTACACCAACAATTTAAGATACTGGTTCTCCAGGTAAGGAGAACAGACAATTACATAGCATCTTAGGGACAAACACTTAGCACCCAAACAGAAAAGACACTGCTCATGGCAATCTTTATTGGGAATCTGTCTCCCATACAGGCAGTTTCCTTTCTGCATGACATGCAAACTCACAAAAAATAAAGCTAAAAATAGATAAGAAGAAACCCCATCTGGGCATTTATCAGAAACATGGCTCAGTAACCAGCACAGAAGAAGGAGCATTCAGACCAATGATCAGTGATTTAATTCAAACTGGCGGCAAAAGAAGTTCTGAGTTATGTACATCTGTATATCACCTTTATGCCCTACATTTTGAGTGGGGGGCATAGGCGTGACATGCAACATCTATAAATACTTATGGCTTTGGTATACTGGCTGGACTTTGGGGTACCCTTGTCAGGGAATCCCATTTGTAAAGAATTCTGAAAAAGTAGTATGGTAGGATATCCACTGTGATATTGAGAACAGCTGAATCAGTTCTTGGGTGATAACAACAAGACAACAAGAGATGCATGTTCTTCCAGTTATGAAATCTTAATGTTCTTTTCAAGTCATGGACAACAATCAAAATTGCTGAAAGAAATTCTTAAAAGTGCTGTCCAATACTGAAGTGCTATGCAAGCCTTCCATACCTTATGTAGGAGCTTTATCCATGCATACTCTCATTCAGTTTTTTCATTTACAGAATTATGGGACATGCTTTGTCCTGTATAATAATTGGTGTACTAATTGAAACTTATTTGTTAGGCAGGTAAATGTCCTTCAAATTCTTTTCAGCTGTGTTTCTGTCTGATTTCTATCTATCTATCTATCTATCTATCTATCTATCTATCTATCTATTGACCCCATTATAGAACCAAAGTATTTAAACTTTGAAATATATTTTTATGGAATACACGCAAGCTTTTCTTAATAGAGCATAAAATCACTGTAATAAAAATACCCTACTTATAAAAGCTTCCCTACACAATTTCCATCTAATTGCACCAAGTCCCAGCATTCAGCCCCACTCTTCATTTCTCCTACTCAAAAAGTTCTTTGCCCAAAATTCCACTCTCTTCTTCTAGTAACCTTTTCTTTTTGCTCGAAGTCCTGCAGTTGGCCCAGCTACAGTTTACTACTTTGCTAAGCACAGCAATATGCTTACTGAGAAACTAATTACTCTCTCATGTTCTATTTCAAACTAACAAAATTAACTCCCCTGTGATCTGTTCAACACAGAAGATGGATTTTTCACACAAACACATACACGAGCATATCATCACCACACACACAAACACACACACACACACACACACATATATATATATATACATACACAAACACACACACACACACGTGCCATTTTGCTTTTAACATGATTAATTTACTTCAGCTTTATCTGTTTGCAAACACCCACTGTCAACTTGGAGAAAAAACTATCTACTTTTGTAGATCTAACACTATTTATTGTCATTCATTTTCTTGTCTTTGCACCATTTTTACCAACTCTACTGTTTCTTCCCTGGGTCTTTAAAATAAATAAAAATAAACAGGTTCTATTTTCATTTAGGCTAAGCATTTTGTAGTAGAAATCAGCTTTAGAAGGTTTTCATACCCACCACACCTTTCGTTAATGTTTCTTTGTCTGTCTTCAGATAACTCAAATTCTGCTTAACATAGACACTGATTTATGCTTGCTGTCCGACTTTCCTTAGAACTCTGTTTCACTACTTCAGCTTGATCAGAAGTTCACGTAGTCGGTTGAATAAAGAAACAATTTATTTATCTATTTTATCAGTGATATTGATAGACCATCTTAGCTGAAAACTGTTGAGACCCATCTGTGTTGTTCATTTCATTTTCTAAAATCAGTCACTTCCTCTGTTTACTTCTGTTTCTGTGTTTATACACAGTGCCCCCTGGTGGCTTTTTATTCTGCATTCTCAGTTAAGTCCCTGACCTTTTCTTGCAGTGCCCTTTTTACCACTTCTTGTTGTTGCTTAGCTACCAGTTGTGCATCCATATAACACAAGTCCACAACCTCTTCCTTAGGTTAAAATTTCTAGTGTTTGAAACAAAATTTGAACTTCAGCATTACTCACCAGCTGCTACATTGCTTATTTGTTTGAGACAGCAACACATGCTTACCTTTGTCAGCCATTGTACCCCACACAAACTTTAATTTCAAATTAACTTACCTCATTAATTGAACAGAAATTTCACAGCACACATCCTTTTATGTGGCAAGTCACAACACAAAAAAACATAATTTTCAAGCAATATTATTCACCGCAATGAGATTCCAATTTTGTTTTGCTAGAGAAGTCATTGCATAAGTACAAGGTTTTCTTTTCTGCAGAGTTAACAGTTCAGTGATTTGTGTTTTATTTTTACATACTGCACAGCACTTTTCAATTAGTTTTCACTGCCTAATTTACTGTGTTTATGCATTCCACAGCTCATCAAATGCGGCAAAACTTTTCCAATAGATGTTGCATGATAGTGCACCAGCCTTTTCCTATCCAAGCTTCTTTTTTCATGTATAGGTACAGGGTACTACAAGCAATATAGAAGTATCATTAGGTTTATATTTGTGGAGCAATGATTTTAACTCTTTCAACTACCATGCAACACAGGCACTAGTATAAGAACAGATCACATTCTTTGTTATGCTCTGCTCTTTTGTCCTGTTGACTGGTGAGTAGATTGTTGCTGATATCCTTATGAATGATGTCTGATGACTATATTCTTTGTCATTCTGTAAAAGTCTTGTAAGCTGTTTGATCTTCTTTGTGCCATCTGTTGAGAGACAATCGAGAAACTGGTAGAGGTTCTCTGAAGCCTTGTTACTTGGAATTACAACTGTTCTTTTAATATCATTCTTAGCAAACCAGTATTCCTTTTTAGCTAGATATGCCCCTTTTATCTTCTTTCTTCACTCCTTCTTTCTTTCTTTGGTTGACTTCATGGATTTCTGCTTTGCACCACCAGCTTTCCTTATTTACCTTATTTCTACAAATGGCTCAAACATAGATTGGTTCTATTGTTTTCACATATGCTGTTTTGAGGTGCTGCCATACTTTTTCTGGTCTGTCTCTTTAGACTTCTTCCTGGGAAGCCAGAGCCATGAGCATTTCCTTGAACTCCTTTACTTTCACCAGTCAACTTTCAAGTCCTCAGCCATGTCTCTACTGGTCTTAGAGCCTCCTCTAATCACTGCTTGTCACTGATTGTGGCCACCA
This sequence comes from Protopterus annectens, assembly GCF_019279795.1. Lineage (NCBI taxonomy): Eukaryota > Metazoa > Chordata > Ceratodontiformes > Protopteridae > Protopterus > Protopterus annectens. The sequence continues at coordinate 772,039,040 of NC_056732.1, forward strand.
GTGGTTTATGCAGGGGGTGGTTGGCTGTTTCCCAAGGAATAACGTTACAATCTCTGATATTACCTCATTGTTTTTTCCTTACAATGTGGAAATCTACCCGAGAACCCTGTTGACCCCCTTGTATGTGATTTTAGTAAAATGACAACATTAAGAATCATAATTGACAATAGTTCAGGCCATTATAATTTTCAACTTATAATTAAGCAAGAGATTAATGAAGTCAAACTTCATTTCAAGTTAAGCACATTATCCTTGAAAATCTGCATGTGTTACCCAAAGTTATATCAAACAAACATACAGAATATGCTATAAATATGCTAAATATCGCAGTCAAGTCATATAACCTCACCCTTGTATTATCCCCAAGACATAGTTGCATTTTATTTATGCCATGTAGAAACAAGTCCTTTATTTATTTATTATTTCAATTACTTGCATTTGTTTATCAGGAGGTCTACTGGGCCAGGGTGGGCCCATTTTCAGTAGAGGATTGGGGAGAAAAGCTGCAAAAAAACAAAACATGGTAAAGCTGCAGAATCAAAATACAGAAATCAAGCAGTGATGGTACAGAACACTACATTACAGGATTGGTGATGCAATAAAATAGATAATACTAGTTATACAGATGTTAGATTTTAAGTATGCAAGCCAAATAAGAATATAATATCTTGATATGGGATAGTAGTGAATGTGTTAACAATACAGTATTGCAGATTTGCAGTAGAGATGGAAAGATAGGGAGCAGCACATTAGAAATACTGAAAGTAAGGTATAGCCTTCGAGCTATTGTTATATAGAAATCGAGAGTGAATAGAGGATATGGTAGGTAGCTGATATAGTAGATTATGTGTGGCTCGGTGGCACATGTTGGACTTAGGAAGTTGGAAGCACTGAATGTACATATGAGGAGTCTGAGCCATAAGTGAGATGGGGAAGAAAGGTAGGAAGGCTGGGAATATTGGATTTTTTAAGGTCACTGCTGGTACATGTACATAACCAATGGGAGAACAAGTGCTGTTTCAGTGAAGTCTTAAAGCATTCAAGGCTGCTAGTAGACCTAATTGAGTGAGGAAGAGCATTCCTTAGTTTTGCTATAGTATATAGGTAACACATTTGACCGGCAGAAAGGTTAGGTTTTGCTACATTAAGGAGCATCTGACTGACTGATCACAGAGGTCTATTTGGTTGATACATGGTGAACAGAGAGGAGAGGTCAGGACAGCTAGAAGGCTTATAGATTAGCTTATGAGCTGTGGATAGTTGCAGGTATGTTAGATGTTGGGGAAGTTCTACCCAGATGTTAGAGTGATAAGCAGTGGTGGGAGGAGTGTTTGGTGCTGGTTACAATTTTTGTGATTTTTATTGTAGCATGAGTCCAGTTTGGATTTAAGAGAGGACTGTACATTAGTAAGGAGAGATGAGCCCTAGAGCAAGGATAGATGTAGAAAGGAAGAGGCAAAGGATAGTTTTGCTGCATAGGTGAGGAAGTGTTTTCACCTCTACAGGATGCCTAGTTTCTCATGTTTTTTTTTTTTTTATGTTTGTGTTAATATGCTGGTCAGAAGTTAGGTGTTCGTCTATGATGACTCCTAGAAGTTTGTTACTTAGGACTACTTCAAGGCAAGAGTTGCTGAGTGAGTTGATGGTAAATTCATTTTTGGTTAGGGGTGTTGTTTTTTGAGGTAAATAACATGAGTTTGGTTTTATTAACTTTTAGGGCTAAATGGTTATTATACATCCAGGATTCTGTTTAACTTTTAGTTTTTAGTTTTTAACTTTTAGTTTTACTTTAAGGCAGCAGGTTTATTCTCAGTATCATAACTGCATCATTTCAGGCTAGCTATACTGTTGAAACTTTCAGAATTACCTCTAGGTATAATAATTAATAGTCCTAAGCTGATTGGCAGTTATTACAAAGAGATATGATTTCTCCAAGACAACTGTTAGATTGAACTTTTCAGTATTGCTGTTAGCTATTAAAAGCAAATGATATAATACATGGTTATCTTAATTCCTTAATTAGCATCCAAGATACAAAAGCTGTGTATCTGATTCATCGACATTTTCATAAACTGTCTCAGCGTATTATAAACTTCTGCACTCAAGTAGCACCAGAAACAATTTTGCTTTTAACAATCAGAACTGCAAGAAACTCCTAAGTTGATACCAGAGTCTAATGACTTTGTATAATGACATGGTGCACTTGCTTATACTCATTTAAAGAACTTTTAATATATACTTGTTGACTTATCATGACTTCTAATAGTTTTATCCACTGTCAGGAATTAAGATCAGTAATTGAAATACATTAGCATGACAAGTAGCCTAAACAGTACATGCATAGCACAGTTGATTAACCAAAAAAGTATATACTTCAAACAAACATAGAGGCATATAAGCAATTGCTAGACAAAGAAAGACAGATAATTGAAATAAAACTATGTTAATAGGGCCATTGTGTCCTTCAGCTTTCCTTACCAGTCATTTTCTAGCACTATCTCAGGTGGGAGATCCCTACCCCACCCTTCATTAAAATATTCTGCCTCTCCAACTTCCATCTCAGGCTGCTGCAGTAACTCTACCAACCCAACTTGGCATTCATGAGTGTTTTTTACCATTTGAAAAGCACCTGCAACACAGCCATGAAAGTAAAGCTCTATCTGTGCAATTTACCTCTGAAGTTCTTTTATTGCATCCAAATATTACTGCCTTTGCTGAAGATTACTATCCAATAAATCATGATCAAAAAACTACAAACACCACTCAAGTGGGCTCTTCTTATCATGCAGCTACCACAACTGCCTCACAACCTGCATTTTCTCATATATGAAAACAAACAGAACCAATTTGTTCTCTGGTTTACTAATATCTTCCATGGCTTACCAGATTTCCTGTCCATGAAAGACAACCTCAATCTATATGACTTTTAAGTGTCAGTAGTTAATTTTGTAAATCCTGTACACAACACCATTTTGGATTTAATAAAATCTAAATATTCTAAACGTTCTTCACTTCCATCATGTCAGCCAATCACAAATTCATCCTTCACACTTCATACCATAGATTTACCAGTGTTCTATATAAGCCTAGTATCCATACATCTCTAGAATTAATCTCACATTTCCCTTGCAGACTGCTTCAGTGGGACCAGTGCGTTATATTGCTCCATCACCATATTACCATTATACACTTTTTATTACTCCCTTTTTATTTAGCTGTCCAGACAAAAGTCTCAAATCATGAATTAAATTCCCTCAGTGACAATATTTTTATAATCATAGTTTGCTCTGTTGCATTACCAGACACACAGTTTACTACATACTGCAGGGGAGGCACTTCCTCCACGTTTCTCCTTTTCCATCCTCATCAACTTACAGACAAAACCTTAGACGTAATAATCTAAGTTTTACGTAACATAACAATGTTGTCTATCCCTTTCTATTGAAATTCTTTCCTTATAACAAGGAATGAATGAGGGACAGCATTGTCATTTACTCAAACTTTAATTAAACTGTGTCCCTCTTTCACAATTTTTAATTGACTCTAATGCTCTGTTCTGCAAAGTTTTTCTAACTAATCCCATGTAAGTGTAAGTCAGTTTTCACATGAGTTTGATATGCTTTGTAAATCCACAACAGAAGAATTCAACAGCATATTTTGAAAAGAAAATATTCCCTGCCCTGGTGTCATTTACGTAGATGCCCAGTTACAACCACAACTGACCTGAAGTTGAGGTGTCTAAATGTTGTGACATTGTAAGCCCACCTTATCTCTAAGACACCCAACAATTTCTTCTGTTGAGGTACTGGAGAAAATTATTACTTTCTAATAGATTTTTTATAGACATTGCAAAATCAAGAAATGTTTGGAGCTGCATACTGAAAAAAGACAAAGACAAAAATTGTAGAAGGTCAGTAAGGCTAATATTCCATTGAGCTTCGTGTAAAGTACAGTTTTGTAACTGAGCTTACTATAACTGTAGCCTTAGCTATATGGGTTATACCCTGACACAGATATAATGGTCGGCCAGTTAACAAAGCTTCAGGGCACCTTACCTATGCACAAACTGCTTGAACTGAGCTAACTAAAAGAAAAGTTTGGGCACCAACCCTTCATAGCTTTCTGGCCAGCAGAATGAAAGAAGTAGCTGACTATGCTAGGAACAACCAAGCATAAATGTCCATACCCCGGTATTAAAAAACAAAACAAAAAAAAACAAGGGAGATGGAGGGAGGAATTGGCTACTGCAGCAGTGATCAATCGAACATCTACTCTTCTACTCTTCTGGTAAGTTCAACTTGCACAACTGTGCTATCTTGATTGTATTGATCACTGTCGCAGTAGACATGGCTATATGGGTAGATTACGATAGCTAACCACATCTGGGAGGTGGAAGGAGAAGAGGCTAGGAACATCTGGTGAGTGGTCCTAGCAAAACCCAATCTGGACTACAAACTGAATCAAGCTTATACTGCATTGTAAAAGTATGTACAGTGGTAGCAGCTTCTAGAATATTTCTAGAATCCAACTCTTTCCAAAAAGCCATAGGTGAAGCCAAGGCCGTGGTAGAGAGGGCCTTGACCCTGCTTGGAAAAAATTTGTTATAGTGAATATAACAAAAGGTAGTAGCCTGAGACCACCTCTTGGAACTTTTTTTTTTCTTTTTTACACAGGGTGCCCCTTTTACTTGCTTGCATAAAAACTAAGCAATTGATCTGAAGATATGAGGGATATAGTTCTGTCAAGATAGTAACTGTGTTGTCTGTAGACATTCATGGTATGGAGTATCCTTCCTCCCTCATTTTTAGTTTCAGTGAAGAAAATGGGGAGATGGATAGTTTGGCTTCAAGTAAACTTGGACACCACTGTAGACATAACAGAAGGATTAGTTCTGAAAAAACTCTATTCCTATGGAAAATGAGGTATGGTTGACTCACCATGAAAACTTACAACTCAGACACCCTTCCTGTAGAGGTTAGAGAAGTCATTAGAACTGTCTCCAGTGTTAAGAACCTCAAGTCAGCCAGATTAGTTGGTCCAAATGGAAAAAGTGTTAGATTTTTTAACAAAAAATTAAGATCCCAAGGAGAAGTCACAAGTTTTCTTGGTGGCCTCTTATGTAAAGCCACATTTAAGAACATGTTGACATGAGACTGCCTTGAAAGATGAGGAACTGTGGGAAGACATGCTGAAATGGCTGATAAATGAAATTTGATAGAGGAATATGAAAGGTCATGGTATATTAACTCACTCAAATATTGTAGAACCAGAGCACATCTTGCCCTGCGTGGGTGTTCGTTATGTTGTTGGCACCATTGAGGAAACCTTTTTCATCTGCCAATGAGGAAACCTTTTTCATCTGCCAATGAGGAAACCTTTTTCATCTGCTGATAAGATTTTCTAGCAGAAGGCTTTCTTGCTTCCATTAGTACCAACTTCATATCCTCAGTAAAACAGTTGCCTAAAAGGAATTAAGTCCTTATCATTCAGGCAGTCAACGTAAAATTATTGATGTTGGAGTGTATCAAACACCACTGTTTCGGTGTGAATTAGAGCCAGTCTGTGAGGAAACCTGTGGTAATTGCCCCTGACAGCTTCTGAAATAAGATAAAACCACAATTGCCTTGGCTAGAAGGGAGTCATGACAATGATATTGGGGGATTCCTTCTGAATCTTCAGATGTACCCTGGATAATTGTGAAAAGGGTGGAAAGCATACAGGGACATTCCTGTCAAAAGAAAAGAGGTTTCTGTCTTACAGGCCCTCTTGCATTAAGTCCTGGAACAAAATGTTGCTAGTTGATTGTTCAAAGAAGACGCAAAAAAGGTCCACTTGAGGAACTTCCCACAGATGGATCAAATGCTGGAAGACTCCGTGACTTATTTTCCATATGTGAGGGTCTACCCCGATGCTGCTCAGTGTGTCTGCCAGACAGTTTTGCTCTGACAAAATGTAGGGTGCCTGTAGATTGAGAGTTGTTGTGCAGCTATATCCCAAGCTAAAATGGGTAGTCTGCAAAGGTGGTATGACTTGGCTCACCCTTGCTTGTTGATGTGCCACATGACTGTGGCATTGTCTGAAACAACTCTAAAGAGGTCCAGGGGGCCAAATATGGCTCAGAAAGTTGAGTGCCTTGATAAGGGCAAGCATTTCCTAGATATTTATGTGCTTTCATCTGTCCTTGGTGTCCCACACCCCTACACTTCCTTCTTGAAGCTGCTCCCCAAGTGAAGTCTGAAACATCTGTGGAGATTGACTGCTTTGGATCATGGAAGGAGAAGAGGATACTTGGATTTAATGATATCTGTTTTCTCAACCAAAGGATTTCTGTTGTGATTAAACCCAGCACTGGGTTTTGAAAAGATAAAGGGTGTTTATGTTGGGACCAACAAGATTTCGGCTATTACTGAATCTTTCTCATGTTTGACCTTTCCAGAGCTATGATGAGATCACTGATGTCATGACCCCCAAAATCCTGAAGTATTCTTTCACAGTGGCCTAAGTCTTAGTGGAAAAAATTAGAGATATAAATAAGGATCTTTTTTTTTTCTGTGTTAGAAAAACTCTTTGAACTGAGGTGCTTAGTTGACATCCTAGGAACACAACCCTGCATGAGGGAGTCAAAAAAGATGTTCAACTGTTCCTCTGGGATCACAGTCTGTGTAAGAGATTTGTTCAACTGTTCCTCTGGGATCACAGTCTGTGTAAGAGATTTGTTCAACTGTTCCTCTGGGATCACAGTCTGTGTAAGAGATTTGTTCAACTGTTCCTCTGGGATCACAGTCTGTGTAAGAGATTTGTTCAACTGTTCCTCTGGGATCACAGTCTGTGTAAGAGATTTGTTCAACTGTTCCTCTGGGATCACAGTCTGTGTAAGAGATTTGTTCAACTGTTCCTCTGGGATCACAGTCTGTGTAAGAGATTTGTTCAACTGTTCCTCTGGGATCACAGTCTGTGTAAGAGATTTGTTCAACTGTTCCTCTGGGATCACAGTTTGTGTAAGAGATTTGTTCAACTGTTCCTCTGGGATCACAGTCTGTGTAAGAGATTTGTTCAACTGTTCCTCTGGGATCACAGTCTGTGTAAGAGATTTGTTCAACTGTTCCTCTGGGATCACAGTCTGTGTAAGAGATTTGTTCAACTGTTCCTCTGGGATCACAGTTTGTGTAAGAGATTTGTTCAACTGTTCCTCTGGGATCACAGTCTGTGTAAGAGATTTGTTCAACTGTTCCTCTGGGATCACAGTTTGTGTAAGAGATTTGTTCAACTGTTCCTCTGGGATCACAGTCTGTGTAAGAGATTTGTTCAACTGTTCCTCTGGGATCACAGTCTGTGTAAGAGATTTGTTCAACTGTTCCTCTGGGATCACAGTTTGTGTAAGAGATTTGTTCAACTGTTCCTCTGGGATCACAGTTTGTGTAAGAGATTTGTTCAACTGTTCCTCTGGGATCACAGTCTGTGTAAGAGATTTCTCACCAAAGACAGAGAGATTCCTGACACTTTGAAAAAGACTCTGCAAACGTAAGCAAGTCATCTAAATATGGAAAACATGTGGATACCCTGTAGCCTACAATGAGCTATAATTGGAGATAGCCACTTTGTGAACACTCCTAGTGCATCGGATAGTCCAGTGGTTACGGTAGAGAATACTAATGCAATCCAGACATACACAATCTTAAGAAATCTGGATAAATAGGGATGTTACGATAAGGAAGTTATAAGTCTAATGTCATCAGGAAACTTGAAAGAGGAAGAAGAGGTGTCGGGTTGTGAAATGACATCATTTTAAATTAGGGAACCATCACAAACAGGTTTAGGAAAGAAAGATCCAGGACTGGTCTCCGAGCATTTTCCTTTTTTTGGCACTAAGAACATCCTTGAATAAAAGCCCTTCACCAGTTGGGAAGAAAAACTGGATCTATCAGTTCTTGGGACAGCATGTGATGAAGAACATGTGGAAAAAAAGAGACTGATTTTAAGGATGAGGAATGACCCCATGGTGAGAAGAATTTCCTCCCACTGCCATTTGTAACTCTGATAAATAAAATTCAGAACCCATTTGTCTTAAGTAATCTGTTGCCAAAGAAAAAATGGAGATTAAGACTTTCTGAAAGAAAATGAGGGCCAGGGTGGTAGTGAGTCATAAAGTCTCTTGAATAGTCATTGGACTGCCCTTGGTTTTGAGACGTTAGAGACCTCTTTCTGGAACTCCCTTGCCATTCCTTCTTAAACATCTGTTTACCTGAATTCTGTTAAGACTGTTTACTCTGTTGTCTTCCAAAAGTGGAAGAAGAGAAAGAAAATTCCTTGGACAATTTGGAAAAGGAGGGCAGAAAAAGCTTATAGATTCCCTGAATGAGCTTGGCCCTTTCATCTCTGCAGCAGAACACCCAAATACTAAATCTCTGTTGATGAAGAATATTAAAACCTTATTTTTAACATCATCTGATAGCTTCTGAGAATGCAGCCATGCTAACTTCCTTAAAACAGTACCAGTGGCCATGGCCCTGGAAGGAATATCAACAGAGCCATACAACACACTGAAATCAATAACTACTGGCCTGGGTGAAAGTAGAATAAACTAAGTTATTTAAAGCAGATTTTTCTTCACAAAAAGAAACTGCAAATAAAACAGTCCTCATACTTTTCAGAATTTGTCAGAACAAACTTTAATATATGAACTTGACTATTCAGAATTCTGAAAATCAAAGTTTCAGATATATACATTTCTTTTCCTTAACTATCAATAATGTTCTCATCCTTATCAGAAAGAGCAGGATTGTAATAAACTAAGTGCTTAGTCAGAGTGGGATCATCTAAGGCTATAGCTGCTGCATGAGGTTAAGAAACAGTGTACAAAAGTTTAGAAGACTCAAAAAATGTATGCATCCTATCTGCTTTTTAGGGGCAGTTGGCTGACTAACGGGGAAACTGCAGGCAGTAGCACACACTTCATCTTAAGCTGACAGAACAGAAAAAAATGGATGTAGGCTCTCAAAAATCCTTCTGTAACAGCTCAATAGTATTTCCTGAGGTACTGAGAAAACTCAATGTTCTCCCACTGAAAACACAGAGACATTCCAGCAGTAGTCTCACAGAGAAAATAAAAAACTGAACTCTCCTCTGAGTTTGTATCAGAAATCTGAAAAAAAATGGTTCCATCCTTGCATCTACCTGTTCAGATTTAGAATCCTGAGTAACGTAAGGAAAAGAGGAATCCTTCTTTTTTTAACAGAGATTACTGAGCCAGACACAGTAAACTACTGTCTAAAGAAATTTGAGGAGAAATAGATCCAAGCTTGGTTTTCTGTTTCCCTTTGATAGGAAAAATGGGGCCAGCCATGGTACTAATGGCAGTGTCTGCTTCCCCTAGGGATGGGCACAGCATTCTTGCAAACAATAAATTTCCTGTTCCGTCTCCCAGAACCGACAAGAGTAGCTCTCCCTTGCCCACTGAGGGGGCCTCCAATAGCCACAGAGTATGTAGCTAACTCCTGGTTCATATTGGCTGTAGGTGCTACACCAGAGGGATATGGGGTAAAACGTGAGAGGTCTGAGGTACAACAAATGGCCACAGCAGAGTTACCCACTTGCAGCTGAGGCAATTTGTTAGCCTGCACCCACTTACAGCTGAGGCAATTTGTTAGCCTGCTGTGGTGGCAATGGGTATTTGCTTTTCCTGGGGAAGGCAAGCAGCAAATGCCGGTATTACTACACTGTAAAAAGCACCTTCAAACAATATGCCAGCCCTGCCAAGGAAAAGTAAACACAATTTCTCCACAGAAAATAAGTTTTTGTTGTTAAACAGTACTTTTACACTTACAGAATAAAAAGAGTGTTCCATTTAAATGTTTGTTACAGGCTTGAGACAGTCCATTAAAATACACCACTTTAAAATAACTTTCCTGAAGAGGAAAGTAATACGATATCAAGAAGTGTAAGAAAATGGAAGGGATTGTTTTGTTCCCAAAGGGAACTTATCTGCCCAGCAAAGGAATGTACAAGCCAAAAGTCAATCAGCAAAAGCCTCAATGGTGCATACTCTTCAAAGGCAGCAAAGCTGTGACAGGCTTTGTGCCCAAACTTTTACTCAGCTCAGCTCAAGGTGCTTGACATTTTGGGTGCACAGAAAGTGCCCTGAAGCTTTGGAAACTGGCCAGCCATTATATCCTTGTTAGGATATAACCCATATATCTAAGGCTACTGCAGCAGTGATCAATATGATGAACATGTGTTGATCTGATAGAAGTACTTAGTGATTCTGTGTCTTCATTTAATAAAACTATATTCTAAAAACTTATAATTTTCTTCATATCATTTCAGATAAAATATAATGTATGAATATTTACTGACAAAGGAATATTAATTAATGTCTCAGAATATGCTGCAATGTTTTGAGTGAATGCCATGGCAAAAGAATGATAAAAAGAATATTTATAATCGGAAAATCTGTAGATTTATGCTATTCAGCCCACAGATTGGTACATCAGCATATCAAATTTCGAAATGTATAATTGCTGACTGTAACAGATTGAGTTACAGTCTGTCTCATTATTCAGAATGCAGCAAGCGGGGTATTTACACCAGCTAATTTGTAAGTTGTTAAAAAAAAGCTATCATGTTAACGGTGGTGTGACTTTACAACTGATATCAAAGATTCAAAACTAGCAGCCAGGATTTCTCCCTGCTTACCATCAAGTTATTAAATAAAGCTCCTGTTGCTGTGAGATGAGACGAATCTTATTGTCTTTAATGGTTTACTAATCATCTATCTTAAAAAAAAGAGATTTGTGTTGTTCTCTAAGGGATAATACCTAAATGTTCATCATAAGGCTCATAGCTGCATTTGTCATATTCTGTTGTTGTTATTGTGGAAGAATATGTCACTGTTCTTGTTAATTTTCATCAGCAGTCAGATGTCCTTGGAAAGGAAGGTTTCAAATATGGGCCATAGCCATCACAAAGGCGCTAACTATGAAAAGGAAACAACCTTAATCATTTATCAGAGTATCACAGTGTGGAGACTTAAACACCACAAAAAATGTCTTAATGAAGCATGGAGGATGAGACTGCTTTGAGTAAGCTCTGTTATCCATCTGCCAGGAAAACAGTTACCTATGCTCCCAGATTCCTCTTCTCCCCAGGCATTGCTCCTGGTCTTGGGCACAGCTTGAACTTCAAGCTTCTGGGCAAATACATTCACATGAGTGATCTAATAGCAGTAATGCACATAGAAAACATGTCTAGAAAAGATGCTACTTTTTTTCCAGAGACTACTATCCTTATGGTATTCCCAGACAAACATGTCAAGTGTCTATTTTATTGCCTTATATTGTTGCTCTGTAAGGGTAGAATGGGAGAACTAACATTAGGTAACAATACTGTCCTCTTTTATAACAACATTACTTTAGTATAGAGATCAATGTATTTAAAGTTGTTTTTCTTGATCACAGATGCCTACTCTTTCCAGCTCATCACTGTATTCTTCTTCTTATGTGTCTCCTGCTTTTCATACATTTCAAAATAAGGGATAATCCAGAAAAAGAAGTGAATTCCGCTAAAGAACGCTCAGCAGAACAAAAAACAATGTAAATATTGGAAGAGCGTTGCACCACAGGTATTAGTATTTCATATGAGTATTCAAAACTTGCTAAACAACCAAAATGGCAAAAAAGACAGCTTCAAAACAACAGCTTCAATAACAGGCTTTTACCATGTTGAATCCACAATATATGAAATATAGAACTTTGCTGTTGTGTTTCTGTTTTTATGACATCCACATGTTTTAAAGCTGTGGAATTACAACGCCACTTGACTTTTACAACAGCAAAACTCTATATTTCATATATTGTGGATTCAACATGGTAAAAGCCTGTTATTGAAGCTGTTGTTTTGAAGCTGTCTTTCTGCCATTTTGGTTGTTTAGCAAGTTTTGAATACTCAGATGAAATACTAATACCTGTGGTGCAACGCTCTTCCAATATTTACAAAATAAGGGATAAAGTAGATGTAAAAGCAGGATCAAAAAACTAAAAGTATTTAAAATGGGCAAGATTTCTTTAGGCACCGCACAAAAAGTGTGTGTGTGTGTGTGGGGGGCAGTGACCTGAATATGGCGTACTGGTTAGCAGTCTGTCCTCCAATTAGAAATAAGTGTGAAGGGGACCGGTCATCAAACTTACTTTATATGTGTACAGGGTACTTCTGGTATAAAAATAGAAGAACAAATGACTACCTGATGTGAAGAGTGTCTACTTGTATAAAAGCATTCTCTCATACTACCAATCAGGAAGCCAAATATCTGAGCTAGGGCAAACCTTTACACTACTTCAAAAACTGTCCACTCATGCACTCAGTGATTAACTCCTAGGACCAGGCACTACCATGTTTGTGTTTGAGGAGGGTTGGAAAATGCCCAGTCAAGTATTGGCTTGGCTTATACAAATGGGCAGAAGTATTTGAAGGATCTGTATGTCAAAGGAGACTTTTGCTTTTGTTTATTTCAGTTTTGAAAGAAAACGTTTAAATTGGTCTATCAGGCTTCATTGGCTTTATCAATGTCTAACCTTTCCATCTCTGGTGCAGCCAAGGAAAGAAAAACAAAGACAAAGGTCCTTACCTGCATTATTGTTTTTGCATTGCAAAGAATGGGGAATTGATGAGGTATTACCTTATTCAAATCAAATGCATTTCCTTATTGGTCTTGATACAGGTCTGGATATGAACACAGTTGTAGCTGTGCTTCCGATAAGTGATGTTTTTTTTTAACGTAACTCCAAAAAATATTACAATGACCTAGTAAGTCGTTATTCTTCCCAAAGTTTAATTATGTTAAAGCTACATCTATAACAACTCAAAACACTATCCTTTCCTGCTCTTACCACTTCTTTTTAGAACAGTTTCTTTAGAATTAATTTACCTACAATTTGAACCAAATGAGCATAACAAATATTATAAGTTCCTACCAGGGGCAGCTCGTGCTATAGGACTGCAGCCCCCCCCCCCACCTAGAAACATAAGAAGAAAGGGGAAATAATTTTAAAACAGAAAAAGAAAATGAATGAGTCTGAAGCTCCATGCATGCGCTGTGCTTGGAGTTCCATACTCTTTCAGAACTCCAAACTGCTCTGCCAGGCAGTCCAGATAAGGAAGAAAGGCATTCCAGCCCTACAGCCCAGAAGTCTGTGCGGTGATGACAACCACGGAACAGACCAACACCGGACTGCATTGTCAGCAGGCTGGGGCTTCCAGCCTACTCTCCCAGGAAACCAGCAGACTGAGAGGAGGACCAGAAACCCAACTGTTAGCTTGCGTGGGCTGAGTGTGGATTTACTGCAGGAAAAGAGACTGCTGAACTAATGCAGGTCAGGTAGAAGAAGTGTGCATGGATTTACTGCAGGAACAGAGACTGCTGAATCAATGCAGGTCAGGTAGAAGAAGTGTGCATGGATTTACTGCAGGAACAGAGACTGCTGAACGAATGCAGGTCAGGTAGAAGAAGTGTGCATGGATTTACTGCAGGAACAGAGACAGCTGAATCAATGCAGGTCAGGTAGAAGATGTGTATGTGTGTGTGTGTGTGTGTGTGTGTGTGTGTGTGTGTGTGTGTGTGTGTGTGTGTGTGTGTGTGTGTGTGTGTGTGTGTGTAATGCCCCAGAGAACACATTGTGGTGGGTAGAGAATACCTCAGGCTTGAACCCTGTACCATGGATGCAAGTGGCAAGGGCCTGAATTCCCTACATACCACCATTTGTAAAAAAATGTTTGCAGATTTTTGCCTCATATTTGTTCTGTTCCCCATAACCTCTGTGGTTTCTGTATGTTTGTTTTTCCTTACACAGTCAGTAGTGCAGTAGTGCACTGATAGCATTGTTGCCTGACAGCTACAGGTTCTCTGGTTTGATTCTTGGGTGCCTTGTGTGTGGAGTCTGTAAGTCCTCCCATCTTACAAAGACATGTGTCTGCAGTGTTTCTCCCTGGGCCTCTGCTGAAAATTGGCTTTTGTTCCAAGTCAGACTTTCCTGGTTAACAAATGTTAAATAAATAAAAATAACAGGCATTTGAATTTCAGACTTCATATTCTTCAGAAAGTGTATACTTTTTATTCTAGCAATTTTCTAAGTTTATAACATGGGTATTTGAAATTTGTCCCTATTTATGGGGCTGTATCCCCCCATTACTGGCTTTGGCCAGGTTTTTTTGTGCTAAGGTTAAGAGCTATGGTGAGAACTGAATTTGCTGAATATATTTGGGGGCTGTATTCCCCAATTATTGACTTTGTTCAGGTGTTTTGTGCTAAGAGGTTGACAGCTATGGTGAGATCTGAATTCACTAAATAGTAGCCATTTAAGTTTGTCCTCCTCTCTTTCACAAAACAGCTGATTTGGCATAGTGTTATGTTGCGCTGACTGTTTTGCACAGGGTCCTGGGTTTAAGACTTGACAGTGAAATGTATGGTGGTAACACAGCATTTTATTCTAGCAACTTTCAAACATTATACAAGCAAGGCTGTACCCACAAACTAAACAGAATGCCAATCTATCATGTGTGGTCCATAACTTGTGCAGTAATCCTTTAAGCAATTTATCTTAAGCTTGTTTCTTGTTTGCTGTTCATTTTTTACTTTGATCATGTCTTCCCTATGAAACAAGTAGATAGTTGTTTTCAGGCAGCAGGTCGTTTTGGATAAGAAACATTTTTACAAGTAGAGGTATCACAGAGATTGCTACGTTCAACATGTTACTTGGTAATTTTATAAAGCTGAATATAAATTATAACTGGAACTGCTTTTGACTGGCATTGCAGTAATGCTTTTAAAAAGCAATTTATTTTTTCATGCCTCACAACCTTTGTGTTTCCATCTAGATATTAATTAAGTTGTCATGTAGCCAATGCATTGGAATATTTTTTTTTTCTACACTTCATTTTGTCTTGATTGGACTCTCGTAATGACAGTTTGGCACCCAGGGCAGCATATTTAATTAAAGTTCCAGTTGTTGTGGTTTTGAGCATAGCCCCACCCCTTTTCAGTTAGACACACCCCTTCCCATTGGCCCCACCCATTCAGCTGTCTCTTGCAGCCCCCCTTTAATTTGAAGTCACCAGCCGCCACTGGATCCTACAGTGAGTTAAAGACTTCTTTCAAAAAAATAAATAATGAGGCAAGTTGTAGAATGCAGCAACATGTGGTAATATTTTATTGTTTAATTTAGCATAATTGTATATAAACCAGCCATCTCTTTTGTCAGTTAACTATGAACTTGGATATAATTCAAAGTCTTTTTTACTTTATTTCTCAAAATTTAACATGAAAAAATAAGAAGCAAGACCAAGTTAATAAAAACCTGTATGGTTATCTCAGCAGCAAATATGTATAGAAAGGAATGTTTTATATTTATGCATATGCAATTTTCTTTATATTAAACCGCATTGCAATGCACAGTAGATGTATTATCATATGATCAAAATCATATTATTCAGATGTATAGACAGATTCTTCATAACTACATTTTTAAACGGAGGAGTGGATTTTTTTGCTCATTGCTGGCATAATTATAATGTAGATTCTGCAAAATCTAAACTCAGTATCATGTATAAGACAGCAAACTATCTTATTGTTGAATTCCAGATTCTAAAGTAATGTTTAAAATATGTAACAACTAAATCAGAATTATCCAATCAATGTCAATGCTCAGATCTGCTCTGAGTTGCAGCACAATAGCACTAAATATACAGAACCAACTGATATTGTCAACATCCTGGCAGATAGGTTCAGTGCTAAATTTACCCCCCTCTCACTCCATAAAGGGCCCATCTCTATACTGGAAGAATGCAAAGTTCCTGTAATCACGGCTGCACAGGTAAAAAATACACTCTCCAAAGCCAAGAACACAGCATCCATGGGACCTGACAACATCCCAGGCTGCATTCTACATGAACTACAGAAAAAAACTGGCACCCCACCTAAATACCATGTTCAATCATAGCCTCACCTCAGGCTTTGTGCCCAGTGAATGGCGCACTGCAACTGTTATCCCACTCCACAAAGGGGGAGCCATGATGGACTCTGGGAACTACTGCCCCATTAGCCTGACGAGCCTGGTCTGCAAGGCCATGGAACGTATCATCATAGAACTCATAAACAAAGACATTGGTAATCTCCAATCTCTGGACCCCACCCAGTTCGGGTTTGTAAAAGGCAGATCATGTCTCCTAAACCTGACAGACTTATTTGAAGCAGTCACCAAAGCCATAGATGAGGGTAAGGCGGTTCACACAGCCTATCTAGATTTCGCCAAGGCTTTTGATACCATCCCCAACTCTCATAAGCTCAATGCCAAAAAGTGCATTGTCATCTCCTTTGGTAAAACCTCTGTACCCATTAACTACCACATAGGTAGTAGTCTACGTAACACCGAAAGTGTGATAAGAGACCTTGGGACACAGGTGGACAATGATCTCTCCTTTGATAATCACATCACCACAGTGGTCAGGAAATCCTTCTATGTGGCACACCTCATCACAAAAGGTTTCTCATCCAGAAAAAAAAAAGAGGTCATTGTTCCCCTCTACTCATCACTCATTAGACCCATTATAGAGTACAGCACCCCTTTTGGTATATACCTCACAAGACATATACAACAACTGGAGAAGCCACAGAATTACCTCACAAAGAGGATTACTGGCCTCAAACAGATACCCTATGCAGACCATCTCAAAAAACTCCAGTATGTCATGTAGAAGGATTTCCTGACCACTGTGGCAATGTGATTATCAAAGGAGAGACTACTGTCCACCTGTGTCCCAAGGTCTCTTATCACACTTCTGGTGTTAAGTAGACTACCACCTATGTGGTAGTTCATGGGTACAGAGTTTTTACCAAAGGGGATGACAATGCACTTTTTGGCATTGAGCTTCAGACCATGGCTTTGACACCAGGCATCTGTGGCAATCTCTGCCTAACATACAAAGCTATGTTAAACCCAGAGCTGTTGGACAAGCTCCACTTAAAGAAATCCCATTTCCTCTGAACTACACATTGTAGGGACCTAAACCTTGTCACCACAATAAACAGAACATGCTGGAGGGATAGATTCCTATCCCAGAGACTTCCCATACTATGGAACAGACTACCTATCTATGTCAAACAGAGCTCCTCATTAGCACTCTTCAAGAAAAATCTTGATGATTGGATGGGAAATAGGAAATTCACCCCGGGGATCACTTCTGTGGCTCTGCACGACAGGGGCACAGGAAAATAATTTTCTTGGGAGGCAAAAGCCAGGGTACCTTTTTGGCTAGGCTTATACAGGCCCTAGGGCCAATAGCCTAGTACCTAACTATGAACCTATGAACCTATTAATCCTATAAAAGAAGCTTAGTTTCTGGGTATAGATTTAATGGTGTGCAGTATATGCTGATCATATTTGTGATTGTCATCTATTATAATGCCTAGTTTACTGTGAGTTATAGTTTCAAAGTCAGTATTATTTGCTGACTTTATGGTAAAAAATTGCTTTTGATTTTGGTATCATTTTGAGGGAAAAAGCATTAACTTAGTTTTCTTGGGGTTGAAAAGGAGGTTTGAATTTTTGAGCCAGGATCTACAGAGTAGAAAGATTTCCAGGTAATGTCTTAGAGCTTATTTATTGCTGAGACCGAAAATATTAATGTTGAGTCATCTGCATACTGAACTAAACTAGCATGGTGAGTGGAAGTGTGGCAGTCATTAATAAATATGTTAAATAGTAGAGGACCTAGGACAGAGGCCTAAAGGACATCTGTAGTAAATGGCTAAAAGGATGAGTAGGTTTGCTGCCATTTAACAGCTTGTTGCTTTACAAACTGGTAATTAAGGTACCACAACAAGGATTATTGTAAACATCCTACTGAGGAGTTGAATGGGCAGTTGCAGGTGTGAGACGGTATTAAATGCTTTTGACAAGTCTAAGAACATGGCAGACACAAGCAGTCCATCATTTCTATGTCCGTTTATTATATTGGTAAAATGTAGTAGAGCAGTTGTGGTTCTGTGCTGGGGCCTAAGGCCATGTTGTGTTTCTGAGTGAAGGTTATTTGAGGTTATGTATTGCATCAGCTGCATATAGATATGTTATTTTGGAGAGAGGGGAGAGAATCACTATCAGTCTTTAGCTATTAAACTCTATAGATGCTCCGCATTTGTGCAGGGGTGTGATGTAGGATTTTTTCTACAGCGATACGATGTATCTTTCTGCCATTGACCTATTAATTAGTACAGGCATAGGGAATGCTATGACTTCTGCAGACAATTTTAGGTAGTTTGATAATAGATGGTCTACAGCTATGAAAGTAGTTTTCAGTTTAAGGATCAACTTCCTTATGAGTGAGGTAAGTACTGGACTAAAACTGAAGTGCTGTGGGTGGTTTTGGTTGGACATGGGTTGAGAGAGGGGGACAGATGTATTAGTGTCTAATATAGATAATAGTAACACTATAAAGTAAGAATGAAACTGTGCGGGGACAGAGTTTTTCATAGTATCTGTTTCTGGAGAGGAAGTGGTGGTCTTGCTAGGAAGGAGTAGTCTATTTAGTGATGACCAAAATAGTTTTGGTTTGTTTTTATGGTTGTCTTGCAGGTTGGTATAGTACAGGTTCATAGGCTGGTACTAGGCTATCGGCCATAGGGCCTATACAAGCCTAGCCATAACAATTCCATGGCTATTTCTTCGCACACTATTCACTGCCCTGGACCTCTGTCTAGCAGGGCAACTGACGTGCTCCCCAGGGTGAACTTCCTATCTCTCATCCAATTGTCAAGGTTCCTTTTGAAGATGGCCAAAGAGGCACTCTGCTTAACATGTATCAGCAGTGTATTCCAGAGCCTGGGGAGTCTCTGGGTCAGAAACCTATCCCTCCATCATGTTTTGTTTATTGTGATGACAAGGTTTAGATCCCTGGAGCATGTGGCTCTAAGGGATTGGGATTTCTTTAAGTGTAGCATGTCCAACAGCTCTGGGTTTGACATGGCCTTGCATGTTAAGCAGAGACTGCCTCTGAGCAGATGATATGCGACAGAGTATAGCTGGAGTTTTTTTAAGGCAGTCAGAGTAGGACATCTGATTTAGGCCTGTGATTCTTTTAGTGAGGTATTTCTGCAGGGTCTGTATTAGCGTACCGAATGGACTAAATAGCGAAAGCTATTTAGTCAATCCGATACTGTTGAAATGGCAAAATAGCAAAGGCACGAAACATCAAATTTTTTCCCAGGGAAAAAATTCGGTGGGTCGTCTTCATGACTTTGCCATTTCCTCCACTATGGTGTGATCTCGGAGTTAGTATATTTAAGTAGGGGGAGTGCAGGGGGCACAACCCCCCACTTATCTTTGTGTTTAAGGTTTTTTTGTTTTTTTTTTTTGCAGAGCAGCAAATATTTTCCCTGGGAAAAAATTTGCTGTTTCGTGTGTTCGATATTTTGTGATTTAGATATTATCGGTATGATGAAATAGCGTTCACTATTTATAATGTACGATAATGTAATATAGAAGCATTTCTTCTGCCTTTCCAGTTGTTGCAGATGTCCTGCGAGGTATATACCAAATGAGGCATTGTATTCTATAATGGGTCTAATGAGGGATGAGTACAGTGGTACAATAACCTCCATTTTTCTGGATGAAAAGCCCTTAGTGATGAGATGTGCCACATAGAAGGATTTCCTGAATGTTGTGGTGATGTGGTTATCGAAGGTGAGACCACTGTCCACCTGGATCCCTACGTCTCTTATCACACTTTCGGTGTTTAGTGTACTGCCACCTATGTGAGGATAACTATACTTTTCTTGGCATTGAGCATGAGCCCATGGCTCTGGCACCAAGCATCTGTTTATGTAAGGCCCTTTTGTAGAGTATCCACATCATTTGGGGATTCAGTAATGGCTCCCACTTTGCAGTCATCTGCAAACTTTGTTAGTCAGAGTCCCTTAGTGTTGGCTTTTACTTCAGAGAAGTAGATGCCAAACAAGTGCGGTCCTAGGACTGAACCCTGAGGTACTCCACTTGTCACTTGTCTGGAGCTGGATTTGGAGTTGGCTACTTATACAGTGTGGGTTCTGTCAGTAAGCCAGTTGGCAACCCATCGAGTGACGTAGGGATTGATGCCTGGTTTAGAAAGTCTATCTATCATTCCAGAGTGGGGAATGGTGTCAAAGGCCTTGGTGAGGTCCAGATAGGCTGTGTGAACCGCCTTACCCTCATCCACAGCTCTGGAGACTGATTCAAAGAAGTCAATCAGGTTCAGGAGACAAAATTGGCCCTTCACAAACCCAAATTGGGTGGAGTCCAGTGTTTGAAGGTTGCCAATGTCTTTGTTTATAAGTTCCATGACAATACATTCCATGGCCTTGCAGATCAGGCTCATCAGACTGATGGGGCAGTAGTTCCCGGGATCCAAGGTGGATCCCCCCCTTGTGGAGTGGGATAACTGTAGCTGTCCGCCACTCAGTGGGCAGAAGCCTGAGGGGAGGTATCTTTGCTTAACCTGTTTGACATGGAGTTTTGCAAGGTTTCTAAGGTGTCTACATTGTTGGAAGGTATCATGAGTTTTATTTTATACCAACGTTTACAGGCTTTATCACTTTTTATCATGTTTTGTTTCTTTTTTTCTTTTTTTGTTTCTTTTGTCAGCCATGGTGTAGGGTTGGACTTTACTCTTTTATTACATGCTGGTGCTAGATTATTTCTGCATGAATATCTTATTAAAGTGTTCTACAGCAGTATTTAGTGGCATTGTTCTAAGTACATTACAATTATATTGTTTTAGTCTTTCACTGAAAATATCTTTGCTGACATTGGTTGTATTTCTTATCTGATTATAGATAATATGTTTATCTAGATCATGGTGAGTTCTAATGGCATATGTTGGTATGTGGTCACGTATGCTATCTGAAATAAAACCTTATTTTGTCAGTTTGTCTGGCTTGTTTGTAAGAATCAAGTGTAATGTTGAGTGTCTCCCTGAAGTTTTATTGGTTCTGGTAGGCATGGTTATTAATTGTCTGAAGTTGAACAAGTTTATTGATTCACTGGGTGTAGTGGAATATATGAGTTGTCAGTGTATATTAAAGTCTCCAAGTATTATAATTTCACAGTTAATTTGTTGGGTTATCTAATACAGGATTCTTTCAGCAGTATCAATGTTATTCCCTGGTGGTATATAAATTGCTGTTAAACATATAGATTTCCTATTGGTACATTTTTATTAGTGTTATTAGATGTTTATCATTGTTAAATGTGGGTATTTCCTGTGGAAGTAATGTGATGGTTAGGGAATTTTTATAGCTGATTGCAATGCCACCTGCACACTTGTTTTGTCTGTCATGCTTGAGTATATCGTATCCAGGGGGATCTCATTATTCTTTATTTATTTTTAATAGCTATGACTACATCAGGAGTAGAAAACCAGGCCTCACGTAAAGGAACAAGAAAGTCTGCAGAGACTCCAACCAGTCACAAATTCCAATTCAGAAAAGTAGCAACAGAAACTTATAGAGATTGGTGCTTTGGCTTATTCCATAACAAACTTAATCAGATATATATAGTACAGTACTCTCTTGATGTCTAAGGGAGACCTGTTTAGTAACTAACATTCCCTTGAAGGAAAAAGTAATTTTCATAACTGCCATAACTTTTATGAGAATAGAATCAAAGTGACAAAAAACTAAACTGGATAAGGAGCAAACAGCCAAAGACATGGAAAACAAGTATTAATGAATATAGAAAACATATTTCTTAGGTCCCTGTTCCTCTATGGAAACAACTTGACAAATGAAAGCAGTGCACTTTCATTCTTTTCAGAAAAGACTGATTATGGTAATACTGTCAGAGTGATAAAACTTATTAATTCACTTAGAACTGGATGGACACTTCTTGATTTTCTTTGTTTTATAATCCCCATACAAGCAATGTAGAAAGAGAACCCACTCCCAAAATAACATACTTCAAGTTTGTTAACCAGAGCAAGTTATATTCTTGATCAATTCTTCTTCTATTAACCAGAGATAAACAAAGTTGCTTTGTTCGGGAATCACAAGCCACAGAATCAAGCTGCTGAAACAGGTAATCATGTTTTAGTTGCGTTTCTGAGATAGTTATTACA
Organism: Protopterus annectens; assembly: GCF_019279795.1. NCBI lineage: Eukaryota > Metazoa > Chordata > Ceratodontiformes > Protopteridae > Protopterus > Protopterus annectens. Next base: position 772,061,171 of record NC_056732.1, read on the forward strand.
GGCCTGGCAGTATATATATATATATATATATATATATATATATATATATATATATATATATATGTATGTATAGTATCTTGGCTATTAAATGGTTACTGTCATCATTATCATCGACATCCTTTTTCTCATGTTCTTCATGGGGGTGAGGGAGTCATGTCAACTGTCACCATGTTTCTCAGTTCATTGCCACTATTCCTACATTCTGACTGCCACAGTTCTTCTCTCATAGAACCAAGCCATTTCTTTGATGGGCATCCCTGTTTCTACTTGCCTTCTTTCAGTTTCTCCCTAATCATTATTATCAGATTGTTTTCAGCTTTCCTGTGCATGTGCCTGATCCATCCCATTTGATCTGCCTGACCTTCACTGCAATTGGAACTACTTGGAATACTGCTCCAATCTCCTTATTTTCTTTTCTGTCCAGCAGTGTGCTTCCCAACACTCATCTCAGGCACTTCATCTCCATCACCTCTAGCTTCCTCAACTGCTCTGCATTCACTTCCCCAGTTTCTGCACTATACAAAAATACTGGTCTTACTGCTGATTTGTACACTTTACTTTCCAGCTTTTTTTTTGCATTCTTTCCTCACAAACTACCACCAAAACTATGCATCAGCTGGCTGCATCCACTCTGATTCTAGTTTTGACGTCATCTTCCAGACATTCCTTCTCCTCAACCACCCCTCTCACATACTTGAAGCTGTTAACCTGTTCCACTATTTTCAGCTTCCTTTGATTTCCAAATTTGGTGCCATGACAACTGTCTGTACTCAGTTTCATTTCGTGTCTCTTCAGTTTAGCATTCTATTCCCCTGTCATTTGCTGATGTTCTTGTTCAGAGTCTGCTTGTAATTCCACATTATCTGCATACTGCAGCTCTGCTGATCTCTCCCACCTGACACATATGCTAATGTAGTCCATTGTCAGCAGTGAGCTCAGATCTTAATCCTGATGCATACTCACTCCCATTGGGAACCCCGTTGTGAATATGAACACTCTCTGTACATTTGTTTGTTCCTTGTACATAGTCTGCACTAATTCAAGTTATGTTTTGAGTACTTCAGACTTTTGCAGGTAGCTGTCCAAACATAATTATATGCTTTTTCCAAGTCTAGGAATGCTCAGATGGATTTTTTCCTCATCTCTTGCTTCTTTATAACTATATCATTGCAAACACTGGGCTATTTGTTCTGCTTCGTGAACTGCTCATCTCCCGACTTCCTTTCTATGAGTCTATATACTCTACAGCACTTTCATACAGTGTGACAGGCATTTGATACCTCTGTCTGGCAACATTTGCAAATGACCCCCTTATTCTTGTACATTGGAACTAGGATGCTTATTCTTCAGTCATCTGGGATCTACCTTTCTCTCCAAACTGCTGTAAGACCCCTTAGGATACATGTGCCCCTTAATTCACTCAACATGTACAATATATCTGTTGTGACCTCATCTGACCCTGCTCCCTTGCCTGACTTCAGTTTTAGTGCTGTTCTTACTTATTTTAGGGTAAGCTGTCTTTCCTCTTTCATCAAACACAACAATTTCTGTAATAGACAAATGTAAACCTGGAGTTCTGGTTCTACATAAGGTGACCTGACATTCTATTGTGGCCATTGAATATTTGATTAGACATACAGCCAGTTCATTTTTTTGTCACTGGACCTGCGATAATCAAACAAAACATTTTAAATAAGAAAGAGGCGTTTTTTTTTCCATCTGTGAAAATGTCAACATAGTTAAACAGAGTGTGAATAGTGTAAAGCAGATGTCAGTGATGATCTCGTGAGAAAAATAAAATTAGTTCTACACTGCATGCTTTGAAACCTTGGAATTGTGGCTTTAGACCTAAATGATTTCATTGTCAGACATAAACTAACATAAGCTGTATGTGAATGGAATAATAAATGCTTGATTTATAGCATCTTGTTTGGTTGCAATGGTACATTGGCTGAAATAACGCACATAAAGCAAAATCTGAAGCAGTAAGATTTGGTTTTATTAATATATAAATTTACTAACCTTATATTTTAATGATATATAATAATATCTGTTATGAAATTCATAACATGAAAGCAGCTGAGCTCTGTTGGTGAAATGTAAATCTATCAACATTATTTCAATCTAGTTTAAAGAAATCGTGAGCATACAATGCATGTAATTGTTTCAGATATCATTATAAGCCTGTATAAATTGGGACTAAAATATCCCCTGCTGCAATTAGCCTTCTGCATTTTTTCCCTTGACTGACCTGTATTGACCCACCTTACATATTAAATGAAATATGTGAACTAAGTGCAAACATCTATCTTATCTTATATTAACAATGTATAAGCTGAGCCCGATGACAATACTTACTAAAGCAGACAGGAATATAATATATCATCAGGAAATAAAGAATATGCTAAAACAGAACTTCAGCTCAGAAGGAGTTATATGTTGTAGACAAACATTAATAGACATAAAAATAAGAACAGTTACTTTACTAAGGTAAAAAGCATGTCTTAAAGAAGTAGTTTCCCCTTTTGTTAAACAGATTGCACTTATTTTGGGAGTTATCTAATTCTTTTTTTCCCTTCATCTGCACATAAATTGTATTATGCAGACACAGAACATGATAAACACCAATACTCTACATTGCTTTTCACATTTTATTTAATATGTTAAAGAGTAAAGTGATAAACTTTTTGAATAAGTGTTTGACAAGATGCTGCATTTTTATAAGTTTCTGTAAGTCACACATTTTGAATATAACAGTTTAAATTTCATTAGTCTTAAATTTCTCTTTCCTTAGGAAATATATTGAATATTGCCAAGAAATGGTATTTATTTCCTAATAAGCATTTCATTCCCTGCTCCACTCATTTGATTTCATTACTTTTTCTGCATTGATCACATTCCTCCTGCAGTATATCATGTTATTTTGCAGCTGCAGGGGTGCAAATGATTTCTTGTCAATCTTCTTCCACATGCAGTCAGTATGGTGTAATTTTCTTCATTCATGCCAAATAAATTGGATGGACATTGTGTGTGTGTGTGTGTGTGTGTGTGTGTGTGTGTGTGTGTGTTAATGTATGACTGTGTGTGTGTACGTGTGTGCATGTGTGTGTTAATGTATGACTGTGTGTGTGTACGTGTGTGCATGTTTGTGTGTGTGTGTGTGTTAATGTATGACTGTGTGTGTGTACGTGTGTGTGTGTGTGTGTTAATGTATGACTGTGTGTGTGTACATGTGTGCATGTGTGTGTGTGTGTGTGTGTGTGTGTGTGTGTGTGTGTGTGTGTGTGTGTGTGTGTGTGTGTGTGTGTGCGCATAAGGGGGGTATGTGCGCATAAGGGGAATCTTTTCAACTAGGACTATCTGTAAAGGCCTCAAAAGCACTGTTATGTTGTTTTCCTGCACAACTGTAGCTTAAGCTGAAATCTATGCACACTTTTTTTCTCTATGTTATTACCACATGCTGTCTGTCATATCACACTTTGCAGCTCTGAATATGTATGAAGATGAATCCTGAAGAATTCAGCCTCTAATGTGACTGCAAGTTAGACACATGTTGTTTTGGATAGTTTTTGCCATGGCAACATGCCTCCCTGACTGCTGGGAAATGTGCATACTGTGATGATACTACCATATAACATGCAGAAAATGTTAATATTGGAAAATCTCTCAGGAGTTACAAGACACAGTGTCTGCAGGGGATTGTACTACATATATGAACTGGTCTATATAGGCCGTAGGATGTTACCAAGGTAAAAAGAGAGTTTTTGAGAATATCATAGAATTCGGTAAAAAGCCTAAATTTGCTGCTGCTAGAGCTTAAAGAGTTGCCAATGGTGCTTAGAGAATCACTAATGGAACGTAATATTTGTCATGTGAACTCTACCTAGAACATTGTGTAGTACTAACAGACAATATTTTGGTAATGCCTGCGGTGGTGCAGCGGTTAGCATTGTCACCTCACAGCAAGAGGTTCTCCCATTTGATTCTCAGCTGGAGTGCTTTCTGTGTGGAGTCTGCATGTCCTCTCCGCGGTCAAGTGATGTTTAAAGACATGCAGGTAGGTGCATGCATGAATGGGTGTGCCTTCCTTGAAGGTTGGGTGTCGGGCTGGCACCTCGGCACCGTAACAATCCACTGCTAATCATTAGCGGACTGGAGTTCTGCTGTGGTGACCCCTAACTGGGAAAAGCCGAAAGACATTACTTACTTTACTAGTTGTTAAATATTAATGTATGTTTTGGGAGGAGCTTCATAGATGGGCAAAGTGCTGTGCCTGGTTCATCAATCATGCTGTGTGACTTACTCTCTGAGAACTATGTTAAATGAGAAGCACTCTAGCAATAAATCTTCTGAGGCTGAACACATTGCAATAGATTAGGATTGACAAAGACTGGATAATAATACTCTGTAGGTTATGGATTAACATTTATTAAGTTATGTTATAGTTATCTGGTTAGAATAATGAATTAGTATAGTAGGTGCACTTCCAGCATTCCTTTTGTTGGATCTAATATACATTTTTTCCTCAGAGATATGAAATGGCTGAATTTTTAAGGTAATAAGATATAGTAGTACAAGTTTGATTTAAAAAATCAGCAATTGCTTTAAACACACCGATTGCTTCATTTTTAACTTATTTTATATAAGGTAAAATTATGGGTTGGCATAATGGTTATGGTGTTCACCTTAAAGACAGAAGATACAAGGTTTGATTCTCACCATTGGGAGGCACGACTATGCTTCAAAAGACCCCAGGGGTCTGCTAGCCTAGTAATCAGTCATGATTGTTAGTGCAGAGGATTAAGTCTCTGAGCTATTAATAAACTTCTTCCTATAATCAAGGGTGTAAGATTTGATTCCTTCTATCTCTGTTTACTGTGTGACACTGTAGATAGAGACTGCTTCCTGTTTACTCTCTGGGCAAATGGGCTTACTATTTTTGAATCTGCCAGATGGTGCAGAGGTTAAAGTTGCAAACTGTAGTTTCTATGGTATAGGGTTAGATCCCCTCAGCCTTTGTTTGCCCATTGCATGACCTTGAGCAAGTAACTTAACCTGATACTGCTCCTAGGTCACCTCTGAAAAAGGACTGTACATCCAGTGGGCCTACCTGTTAAATAAGTAGGATTATCATCATTGTCAAGTCAAGTAGTCTAATGGATAAGGCATTCACCTTCAAAGCCAATGACTGAGGGTTTGGATCATATGGTGGGTGATATAAGCCAGTGACTGAGGGTTTGGATCATATGGTGGGTAATATAACCTTAATATTCTGTGTGGCACAAGGTGTAACTGATCTGAGTTTAGAGAAAGAGCACAGGTGATGCAGGGTTTGGATACAGCTTACAGATAGTTTATATGCATATGTATATGGCAAACAGTGATAATAATCTAAAGTGTGTGTTAATGCCTTGTTATGGTGGCTCATATCCAGAGTGGCTGTTGTTTGTGTGAACATATAGGTCTTGAGGTTTGTGTAATGGCTGAGGTATTTACCTTATGGTCAGAATGTACATTACTTGGCTCTCACCTTTGAAGGAAAATTGTAAAAATTGCCTAAAGGCAGCTAGCTAGTACTTACTTATGAACCTATGACTTAAAATTTTAACATTATGTTTTTGAATCTGATGATGAGCAGTTATGAGTTGGGGGTGCAAAGCTCATGACCCCATTACCTACTGTATGACAGTGTTTTTAGCTTCATAGGTAAGTACTAGGCTATCTGCCCGAGGGCATCAATAAGCCTAGCCAGAATGTGTTGGCTTTTGCCGCTCCCCTTAGAATAGTTCCCTGTGCCTCGGTCCAGCAGAGCCATTAGTACCCTATGCCTCTGTCCAGCAGAGCCACTGCAATGATCCCCGGAGTAAATTTTCTGTTTCCCATCCACTCAACAAGGTTTCTCTTGAAGAGTGTTAGTGAAAGGCTCTGCCTAATGTAGATTGGAATCCTGTTCCACAGCATGGGGAGTCCCTGGGACAGGAATCTATCCCTCCAGCACATCCTATTTATCATAGTGGTGAGGTTTAGATCGCTAGAGTATGTGGCTCTTGGGGATTTGTTTTTTTTTTAGGTGGAGCATGCCCATCAATTTTGGGTTGGACATGGCCTTGTATGTCAGGCAGTGATCACCTTTGAGTAAGCGGTATGCAACCGAGTACAGCTGGAGTTTCTTCAGTCGGGCTGCATAGGGGATATGTTTGAGGTCAGTAATCCTCTTGGTGAGGTAGGTCTGTGGTCTTTCCAGCTCTTGCAGGTGTCTTGTAAGGTAAATCCCAAATGGGGCGTTGTACTCTATGATGGGTCTGATGAGTGATGAGTAGAGGGGCACAATAACCTCTTTTGTTCTAGATACAAACTCTTTTGTGATTAGGTGGGCCACATAGAAGGATTTTCTAACCACCTTGACAATATGATTATCAAAGGAGAGATTATTATCTACTTGTGTCCCCAGATCCCTTATTACATTTTATGTATTTAGGGGGCTACCACGTATGTGGTAATTCGTAAGTACTTTGTTTTTTCCAAAGGGGTGACGATGCACTTTTTGGCTTTTAGTGTGAGGCCATGATTTTGACACCAGGTATCCATCTCAGTAAGACCCTTCTGGAGGATGTCTGTATCAGCAGGAGAGTCAATTATCACCCCAAGTTTGCAATCGTCTGCGAACTTGGTCAGCCATAGTCCTCCTGTGCTTGCTTGTACCTCTGAGAAGTATATACCGAACAGGAGGGATCCCAGGACTGAGCCCTGGGGGATGCCACTTGTAACTGGTTTAGAGTTGGACCTAGAGCCTGCAACTCTCACCATGTGGGTTCTATCCATGAGCCACTTGGAAACCCATCTTGTGACATAGGGGTTTATGTTCAGGCTGGTGAGCTTGTCTATAATACCAGAATGGAGAATGGTGTTGAAAGCCTTTGTGAGGTCTAGGTAAGCTATGTGGACCTCCTATCCCTCGTCTAAAGCCTTGGTAACTGTCTCAAAGAAGTCCACCAGATTTAGGAGGCATGATCTGCCCTTAACAAAGCCAAACTGGGTAGTGTCCAATGTTTGAAAGTTCCCAATGTCTCTGTTAAGGAATTCCATGATGATTCGCTCCATAGCCTTGCAGACCAGGCTAGTCAGGCTTAAAGGGCAATAGTTCCCGGGGTCCATTGTGGCTCCACCTTTGTTGAGCGGGATAACTGTTGCTGTGCACCACTCTATTGGTACGTAGCCTGTAGAGAGGCTGAGTTTAAACAGTGTGTTTAGGTGAGGGATTAGTTCATTTTGGAACTCATGTAAGACACAGCCTGGGACACCATCTGGTCCCATTGAAGCTGTATTTTTGGCTTTGGATAGGGCTGTTTTAACCTGTGTGTCAGTGATTGCCTGGGTACTACATTCTTCTGGTATGGTTATGGGCCCTTTAGGGGGTGAGAGGGGGGTGAAGTTTGCACTAAACCTGTCTGCAAGAATGTTGGCAATATCAGTCGGTTCAGTGTATTTTGTGCCATTCTGCACTAACTCAGAGCAGCTCTGAGAGTTTCCACTTAGGTTCTTGACACAGCTAAAAATTGCTTTGTGGTTATCTTTGGAGTCCTTGGCAATTTTTCTTTCGAAGCTAGCCTTGGATGATTTTATGAGGGATCGTAGTTTCTTGCTGATACTGATCAGGGATGTCTTTCCTTCCTGGGATTTTACTCTTTTCTGCACTATTTTCCTCCTTCTACTGTATAGCTTGTTAAAGGCAGGGGTCCACCAGACTGGTTTCCTTTCCTTGGAGGAGTGATTCTTGTTTTTTCTTGGGATAGCATGACCCATGCATTCTTGTAAGTGCTCATTTAGTGCCTTTGTAAGGGATTCAGTAGCTTGGACAGCATTGTCCTTTAGCATGAGGGCTGTGAACCTTTCCACCGCGGTCTTAAGTAATGTGATGTTTGCTTTTGAAATGTTTTTCACATGGTTTCCTTGGTTGGGGGTGGGGACAGAATGTGGATATCCAGAGTGATTAGGCTATGGTCTGATCTAACCAGCGAGGGTTTGACCTCAAGTGTAGAACACCAGTCGCCCATGATGGTGAAGACCAGGTCCAATATGTTGTCACCTCTGGTGGGGGTGTTGACCAGTTGATCCAGGGTGTTCGAGTTTATAAATTCTAGGAAGCGTTGAGCAAGGGAGTTAGTACTTGACTAGTTCTCCCAGTTAATGTTTGGGTAACTGAAATCACCCAATATTAGGATGTTTGGTAGGACCTTCATATTTTCCAGTGTCTCCAAAAATGCACAATGGGGGTCCTGGTGGATGATTTGTAGCAAGCTACAATTTGAATTGCAGTTTTGCCCATTGTTAGTTGCACATGGATGATCTCTGAGGCTATGTGCTGTGCTACTAACCTGGAGGTGTGGGTATCCCTGATGAATATGGATACACCCCCACCTTTTGTGTTTCGGTCCAGGTTCTGTGGCCGAAAAGTATGGTATAAGTTATAGCCTGGTAGTGCTGGGGTGCTCTCTGGAGCCTTAAACAAGGTTTCTGTTACTGCACAGATATAGATGTTCTCCATACTGAGGAGTGCCTTGAGTGCATGCATTTTTAGGTTTAGACTTCTGGCGTTGAGTAGCATTACCCTCAGTTTTTGGTTACTTGTGCTTTTTACAGTGGTGGGTTTGTCTTTTGAGCCTTGCCGAAAAAAGGCACTATGGGGGCAGCAAGAGCCTTGGCCAGTATTCAAAAGCCTAAGGGTGATAGGTGCAAGCCGTCTCTTGTGAAGCAACATGGCTTATCAAGCATGTCATCCCAGGTGGACAGATACTGGATCCCCTTTGAATGACACCAGAAACTTAGCCAATTGCTGAAATTGATCATTTTTTTTCTTTATACTGTGGCATCATTCTTGGTGAGGGCAGGATGCTTCTCACGGTCAGGGTCATACCGGCCTGGGATATGTGATCAGAGAGCTCTTCCATGTCTCTTTTCATTTAGTCCAGGGAGGTACATCTCAGGTCATCCACACCAACATGGACAATGACAGAGTCATATTTGTACTTGTTTTGGAGTGACCTGAGTGCTTGTGTTATGTGGCAGATCCTGGTGCCCGACAGGCAGCCAACTGTAACCTTCTCCTTGTCCAGCCTAGTTAGTGGGACATCAGTGTGCCTGACTATAGAGTCGCCTATTACTAGTGTGTTGGGTATGTTATTTTGCCTTAAGGGCTGTGATTGCGTGGCACTCTGATTATGTTAAGTATGTATTTCATGGTTTGTGATGGGGTGTGGAGGATGCTTGGGTGTCTGCTTTGGAGGTCTTTGTTGCTTTTGCAGATTTTTATTTAGAGCCTCCAAGTATGTTTTCGTGTATTTATGTGCGTTATCTGTCAGTGTTGGTTTAGTAGGTGCATGTGAGACTGGTGGTGTTCTTAGGTTCATAGGTTCATACTAGGCTATCTGCCCTAGGGCATTTATAAGCCTAGCTAGAGTGTGTTTGGCTTTCGCCACCCATTTTAAATTAATTTTGCTATGCCCTTTTTCGAGGTTAGTATACTGTGCCTCGGTGTGTTGCAAGTATTTTCCTTCTCCTCTTGACTGTCAGTTCCAGTCTTGTGTTGACAGAGCTTTGCCTCCAGTTTGTCTTTATAATTGCATCTCTTGCATATATTAGTGTTTGGTGGTAGGAGGAGAGGGTTGTCTGTGTACATGAGGCAGTTATAACATTGCCTCAAAATACCCAGATTCACCAGTTAGACTGGAGAGTACACCTGAAACTGCCCTTTGGACATGCCTGAATAGGTAAAGTGAGCTGTTTTACTAATTAGCTGGTAGGGTTGAATAGAGAGCCTTGTCCTTCTGGACAGTATAGGGGGTCTAGTGCTAGGGTTAATTAGTGCTTGCTATGAGTTTTGAGCAAGTGCTGGGCTGAGAAATGAATGGTTTGAGTGCTTAAGTTGAAAGTTTGTCTAGTTCCAAGGGAAAAATTGAAGAGCAAACTTCGTGGAGCCAGGAAAAGTTTAACCCTAGCTAACCGGCACTGCCCAGCGTGCAAAACTGCGCAAATGCGTTTTTTTATAGCAGGAAAATTAAAGAGATAGAAATTAGCCCAAAATGGTTAATAAAATAATAACTTCTGGGATATAGCAAACAAGGCGCACAAATTTCAGAAAGAAACAGATCAAATAAGCAGGCACAATAAGCCTTTAACGAGAAATTCCCAGCTCAGAAGGGCAGAATCTAGCCTCTTCTCCCAAAAGAGTGCAGACTACAAACCTTCTTAATGTAAAATAACTGGCCTGAAGCACAAGTGCTTAAACCAGAACTAATCCGCCTTTAGAGTAACAGACACTGAGCCTTCAATCAGAAATTCCTTACTTAGAAAGAAGTAAGCTACCTGTCCTGCCACAACAATGCAGTCCACAAAACTTTTAATGTAAAACAACTGGTTTGAAGCCCAATTGCTTAAATCAAAAGGCTTAGAATAACAGTTACAATTTAATCAGGCTACTACAAAGCAGTAATAACTGCAGCAGCATAATACAATTGAGTACTTTTAAGAAGAAGCACAAGCAAAATAAGGTAATAAAGTAGGAAGAAACGCAAATACAGTAAAAGCAGATACAGGGCAAATTGTTTTTTTTATATAACAATAGAAAACAAGCAAACTGATTTGAACAAATTACCCAATTAACTGGTAAAAAAACTCAGAACTGAGCCCTGTTCCAGCAGTCTTCAATCAGATAAGTTCAGGGTCTAAGTGGGTATGCCTACTAAATGTTCTCTCTGTATTAGGCAGGATGAGCTAATGAGACTAGACTAGGATAGAGCTGGGATAGGGCTGAACAGATGGCAATGGTGGGAGTGTCTGAAGTCAAAATATGATCTCACTGTACTCGGTTGAGTGAGCAAATGAGATGGGCCCAGGAGGAGTGTACAAAAACAAATTTACAGGAGGGGTGGGCAATTCCAAAGCCACCAAGATTAATACCACCACCACAACAAAAGGGTGGGTGGGAGGGGGAAAACTAACTGCAGACAGGGAGAGAACAGAGAAAGAGCTTACAATTTTCAGTAAACAAATAAACAGATAAATGCAGTACTGTTTTAACACAATATTCAAGGAAACAATACACAGAAAAAATAAAATTCAGTAATATCTTATAACACTGCAAGATTGTACTTATCTCAGCTTGTAATAAAGTTGATGTAGGGTATGCAAAACCTAACCAAACAGCTCCATTTTGCAACTATTCAGCAGAAATAATTTCAGAGATAAGGGACTAAGACTTTAAGGCACAGAGAATCCCTCTAGGCTAAGACTTCTACACCAAATAATGAAGTGAGAAGAATAAACTATCTGCAGACAGGGAGAGAACAGAGAAAGGGCTCACAATTTTCAGTAAACAAATAAATAAGCAGATAAATGCAGCACTATTTTTAACACAATATTCAATGAAACAATAAACAGAAACCATAAAGTTCATTACTATCTTATAACACTGCAAGTTTGTACTTATCTCAGCTTGTAATAAAGATGATGGAGGGTATGCAAAAGCTAACCAAACAGCTCCAGTATGCAACTATTCAGCCGAAAAAATTTCAGAGATAAGGGAGTAAGACTTTAAGGCACAGAGAAATCCTCTAGGCTAAGACTTCAACACCAAATAACAATGACGTGAGAAGAATAAACTAACTGTAGACAGGGAGAGAACAGAGAAAGAGCTCACAATTTTCAGTAAGCAAATAAATAAGCAGATAAATGCAATACTATTTTTAACACAATATTCAATGAAACAATAAACAGAAAAAATAAAATTCAGTACTATCTTATAAAACTGCAAGTTTGTACTTCTCTCAGCTTGTAATAAAGTTGATGTAGGGTATGCAAAAGCTAACCAAACAGCTCCAGTATGCAGCTATTCAGCAGAAATAATTTCAGAGATATGGGACTAAGACTTTAAGGCAAAGAGAATTCCTCTTGGCTAAGACTTCTACACCAAATAACAATGAAGTGAGAAGAATAAACTAACTGCAGACAGGAAGAGAACAGAGAAAGAGCTCACAATTTTCAGTAAACAAATAAATAAGCAGATAAATGCAGCACTAATTTTAACACAACATTCAATGAAATAAACAGACAAAATAAAATTCAGTACTATCTTATAACACTGCAAGTTTGTACTTTTCTCAGCTTGTAATAAAGTTGATGGAGGACATGCAAAAGCTAACCAAACAGCTCCAGTATGCAACTATTCAGCTGCTATTGGACTAATAGGCATTATGTAGCGCTTTTCATTTTCAAGTGGTCCTAAGTTTTTAAATTTACAATTTTTATGCCTTCACCAGTCTGAACCAGTCTATGTATTCTGTGGGACTGTAAGGATACTGTTTACTTTGGTTAAATGCAAACTAGGAACATACTATGCCTCTGCTATTGCTAGCATCCCCCCTCCCTCATGCATAGATTTTTCATTTTGGTTTAATCCATAGCATGCTTAAAAAGGCATACATATGTTTGTTTTTTGAATGAAATGTTGGCAGTGTATGAAGAAAGACATCTTCACCATGCAGTTTAGATTAGTATAAATTATTTATTCATTTGCAAATGATTTCTGTTTAGTTTGCACAGAAAGCATGCTGGGCATTACCATGTATTATCCCATCGATACAGGAGATGTTCAGTAAGATTCTTGCAAAATACTGGTTACAGAGAAAAGGCTCAAACCAAATGTAAAAAAGTGCTGCATTGTCGTCTTTGGGAAACACCAGTCATCTACAACATACAGCACATATAGCGCCTGACAGCATGCAAACACATAAGGCATGAATTTCAGCACCTTGGTCAGTAATTCTCTGATTTCCATATTGCAATGTCCACTGGATGTAACTATAAACCTGTTATCAATCAGGTTGCCATCCATTCCCTATTGGAATATTACTAGTTTATCATTTTTTTAATGTAACATAGGCAATTTACTAGCTTATCTTTTTTAATATAATATACTGGCAGGGTCCAACAGATATTAGTGGTCTATCTTTTAGGGGCTGTTGATGATTTTTTTTTAATGTAGTATCCTTGCAATGTGTTTTGTCGGCTGTTGTTAATATTTTTAATATAATATCCTGTCAACGTCAACCAGATACTAAGGAGGCAATGTATTTTGGGGGCTGCTGATGGATTTTTAACACAGTATCCTGGCAACGTCAACCAGATCCTAAGGAGACAATGTGTTTTGGGGCTGTTGATGTTTTTTTTTTAATATACTATCCATGCAGGGTTAACCAGATACTAAGGAGGCATTGTGTTTTGGAGGCTGCTTGACTGTGAATGTCTTTTTTTCTAATAAAATATCCTGGCAGAGGTTAGACAGATACTAGGTATGCAGTGTGTTTTGGGGACTGCTGGTGGATGATTTTATTTTATATCTTTTAACTTTTTAACTTAATAACTTTTTTCAGGGTCAGTGAAGATAGATTAGGATGGTGTGCGGATGTTTTGTTGTTGAAACTCTGGCATTACATGACTAAAGTGTGCATGGGTGAACTGAAGTAAGATCACCTACAATCTCTTGACTATGTGGTGCAAAAGAAGTACAGTAATCTAGCCATTGCCGTCTGTCTCCATTATTTTAAACCTTGTAGGCTTAAAGCAGATACTGCGGGTATGCAGTCAAGCTGGGGGACTATGTCTAGTACATGTGAATGAAATAAAATGGTAACCATGATCTTTGTTGTTCCCAGTGTAACATAGCTGTGTCTCGTGATGTCTTCTGCTGACCCCTTTTGACTTGAAGTCACCAGCCGCCACTGAGTAGACCTAATTTGCCCTTTGATTTGTTTGTTTAAATTGATGAGAGAGTTTTTATCCTGCTGGAAATTGTATTTCCTGACCTTTCTATGTCTTTGTTATGCTGTACAGCCTTTTGAGGTTTGGATTCCATGAGGGTGCCTTGTTTTTCTTATTTCTTGTAGGCACAGCTGTCGCTACACATTTATTAACATGATTGTATTGAGTATCAGTGGACAACTCCACATATGCAAGTGTGGTCTCAAGGTTTGTGGGGCTTGAAATGTGGTCATTAAATAATAGGAAGTTTGCCTTAGAATAGTTCCTAAATGGTACCAAGTAAGCTGGGGTCATGGGTTTTATTATTATATCAAAGCTGATAGTTTTATTGGCTGACCTTACCAGACAGGACATAAAGGGGGGGGGGGGTGCAGCATTCTTCCATGTTAGTGAGGACCAGGTGAAGTATTGTTGCTCCCCTAGTGGGCTTGTGGACTATCTGATCCAGGGTGTTCATATTTACAATGAATTTCTGGGCCTGCAGGTTTGGGGTCAGTAATATACCTCCTGCTGCAGTCCTGGGTTTGAGTCCCTCAGTCTTTATTTAACAGCTTTATGACTCTCAGCAAGTTAGTTATGTTCAGTAGTCATAGGTTGCCTCTAGCAAAAAAATCTTACATAGCGGATTTATCTGACTTAGAATTAGAAAGAATAATTGTCACGCCCCCCCCCCCCTTTAAATAACCACACCAAACGCATAAAGACATTTGACGACCTTTATTAAACTGTATTATACAATGAACTATATACACATAAAACCAACATTAGTTATCTTCCTCAGCAACGATGATCTCAGAGCAGTGTCACCACTCACCCTGGATGACATTTACCTCAGGGCAGCGTACCTACTCACCCTGATACCTCCTCCACCGGGGCAGCATACCTACTCACCCACATAAAGAGGCAGCATACCTACTCACCTCACCACCATACCAAAACCATTAACCAATAACCACCTTCTTTAGAGGGGGAACAGAAGAGGACAATCCTGTCCCTCTTCTCCACCACCAGCCTGATCCCAGGCTGTTCCCCCTCCTAAACCCTAACTATAATCATATCCTCTAAAAAGAGTTTCAAACGCAAATTAAAAAGATCCAGTCCTAGGTCATTAAGGTGTACTCCATCCGTTCAATACCAAGACTCCTCTCCATCCCCAAAATCTCTATGGTCAATGGTATGCATCCCCAAAATCCTTAATTGCCTAGCCAGCCTTTGATTAGCACACCTTCTGACCCTTTCAATCGCCCCATAACTATATGCAGCCCTCCAACACAAATGAGGAACCAACTCTGACCACACAATTTCCATACTCGGGTACAATGCCTGTAATCTCATCAAATCCTGCAGCATAATGTCCACTAATTGTTTTTTATAAACAATGCCCAAGTCATTGCCCCCTAAATGAATGACTAGTATACAAGGACAACCCACCTTCAGTTTAGCCCTCTCAAATTCATGCAACAACCCATCCCACCTAAGACCCCTAACACCATGCCAAGACACTGACCACCCTAAATGTGATAAACCCAAATTTACCCCATCATCCCTATCTAAAGCACGCTTCTCTGCCCAGTAGATGTACAAATGCCTCAAGTTGATAATGTGCTTCCCTGAAAGAAAAGAAGAAAAAATTAATAATCAGACTACAACTTATCTAATATAAGAAAAATGCATTTGAAGACCACCTCCCCAGTCTTTTAATCAATTCAATGGAACTACCCTCTCTAGCTAAATCGGAAGCCCTACCAATCCTGAACGAGTGAGCCGCAAACCTCTCCACCGGAAATCCCATACAACATAAAACCTTCCTCACCAATTTTATGAATCTACTACTCGACACCACCTTCCCATCCACTGAACAAAAAATCAACTGATCCAAACTCCCCTTCTGCCTCCTCATAAATTCTTTTGCCCACATTACTAGACAAATGCAAGAATTCTTGTCAGTTTTAAGTACCACCACACATCCCCTACCCAATTTATCTGTCTTACTCCTCCTTAATGCAATAATAACCTCACCCTCCCCTATAATGACATCCTTCCATCATAATGAGCCTAAAAACTCCAAAATATGAAAAGCGCCAAAGTATAACCATATACATAATGCACCCCACATAAAGTAATGCGGAGACCCCTTTTGCAACAAACCTAACCCTTTCAACAAAATTTTTACTCATAAGCGGCCATCAAATATACCCTACCTTCCACCACCACTCTCCCCAACCCCTCAACATACGCCCTAATGTCCAAGACTTAGTGAAATCCTGCAACCCCACTACTTTAGCGAAAATAATAATTGCAGCCAAATCCACCTTAACCGTCTGTAAAGCTTTGCCTAACCCCCAAGCATGAGCTACATATCGCAGTAGTAATTCCTCTGACCATACCCCTTCCTTTTCTGGCAGCTGCAAAATAAGCTGATTAAAATCAGAAAGAACCCTATCATACGCCTTCCTCATAGAAGGGGCCCAAGAATGCCATACCAACTGCCTGGCTACATTGACCCAAGATTCCACATCTCCTCTGGCAGGATTTCTGGCACTTCCTCCACCCATGGAACCAACCTTCGAAACCTGCAAAACTGAAATCGGGACAAGCTATCAGCAATCTCATTCCTTATGCCAGGCACATGCACTCCTGTAAAAGAAAAATTTACTAGAGGCTCTGCAAAACCAATTTACGTAATACTAACAATAACAAGCCTGACTTAGCCGTCTTCTTTTGCAACACCCTGACTGCAGCCATATTGTCAGAGTGAAAAACTACACATTTGCCCCTTAATTGCTCCTTCCACACCACCGAAGTTGCCCATATAGGCATCAACTCCAGAAAGGCCACATCCCACTTCCATACCTCCTCCCAATCCCACGGCCATTCAGCTGCAAATCACCGACCCCCAAAATAGGTCCCCATGCCAGCACCCCCAGCTGTGTCCGTAAACAGCTGAAGTTCCTCCTGCCCCACTCATTCTGACTGCCAAAAAGATATCCCATTAAATTGTTGCAAAAACCCATTCCACAACACCAAATCCACCCGCACCTGTTGGGTTACCCTAACCCAATGGTGTTTGCTCTGACCCCCCCCCTTTAGCAAATACGCCACTGACCTGCAAAAAGCTCGCCCTGGGTGCACCGCTCGACAGGCAAAATTCAAAAGCCCAAGCAACTCCATAGCTGAATGAATCCGAATCTTATCCTTACCCAACACCAAACGTAAAACTGACCTAAGCCTCTCTATTTTATTCTCGGGTAAACAAAACAGTCCCCTCTTTGCATCCACTGTTAACCCCAGAAATTCTAATGCCCTTGCCAGACCCTCCATCTTATGCTGAGCCAATGGTACCCCTAACCCCTCACACATAATCGTAAACGCCCGCAAACCCTCCTGTACTCCTACCCTTCCTTCACCCACCAACAAAAAATCATCTAAATAATGCACTGCCTTTTGAGTTTTCGCTCTCTGCTGCCAAATCCAATGCAATACTGTACTGAACTTCTCAAAAGTCGCACATGTCACTGAACAACCCATAGACATAGCTTTATCAAAGTAGTACTTATTTCCTACCCGCATCCCGAGTAGTGGCCAATCCTCACTCCTAATAGACAACAATCAAAAAGCCAACTCAATGTCGACCTTAACCAACCATGGCTCCCTAAATTCCCTAATCACTTTCACTGCATCATCTAAGGAAGCGTAATGCACCCTAACCTCCTCTTCTGCAATAAAATCATTTACTGAATTCCCTTCCGGATATGACAAGTGATGTATCACTCTGAATTCCCCCTCTCGCTTCTTCGCCACCAACCCCAAAGGCGACACCCTGTAAGCACTAAAAGGCAGACTGTCAAAAGGACTCAATAACCACCCCGCTCGACACTCCTTCTCCAGTAAAATTTCCAAGATGTCTTCTTTACCTTGAAAAGATCATAAATTCTTGCAACCCCCCCACCCTTTCCTATGGTGGACTTAATAGGAAACCCCCCTTGAAATCCTTGTATTATCTCCTCTTTGATGGCCAGACCAGGAAACTGATGATGCATACCCTGGAGAACCTCCACCTTATTGAGGAATAGCTCCTATTCCTCTATTGCCTCTAAAGAACCCGAGTCCAAATCCCTAGGACCCATGAAAATTACCCCTCCCCGGGCCGGTTTAAAGCCTTGCGAGAAGCCATTTTCACCAAATCCACCCTCACGACCCATAACATTAGAGTTCCAAGACAAATCCTGCCAACCACAGCCAGTGGCCGAATGACCCCCTCCACATCTTGAACAAACGTGGGCAAATTTGCACCCCACCCATGAACAGGAGCCACTATTAAATGATCAACACACACCCGCTCTTTCTGGACCACTCAACCTTCTGTTAAAGCCCCCGTAACTATCCATCATCATAGCCAACCATAGATCTGGATAACGCACCTCCCAACGAATTGACTGGTCTACAGCCTTCCATTTGTGGAAACGCGATTGTACCAGTGCCATGCATTACCCGGCCTTAACCTTTGAGCCTCATGAATGGTAAGGAAATAGCCTAGAAGTGGCAGGGCCAAAGACCCATCCTTCTCCAGCTGCACTGCCATAAAAATAAATAAGCCAAACACCCAATTATCCCATGTCCTAGGGTGAAGCTTACCTATCCTCTGCCTTCCCAATGCTGCTAAACCCACCAACAAGTCCTTGCTATTAAAGGACTCCACTTCCACTAGCCATTGGACCCCTTCCGCATCAATCAGCTCAAACAAATCCACATACTCCCCTTTCCAAATGTTTTTCTTTACTGTGCCAGGAATGTGCGGAGTCAGGAAAGCAGCTCCTGTCCCCTGCCCCAAAGATTGGGTATCAGTCCCCAGGCCACAACCCAAAATCAGAACCTACCTCCGAGCCTAAGACAGAAGTGTCCCCGGAACCAACCACCCCCCTGTCTCATCTCTAACCGGGTACCTGGCACCCTGTGCTAGTTGCCTCTGAGCCTCCTCTATCCCTTGCACACCAGCCCCGAGATCCCCAACTGACAAGTCATCGTCAACCCCCCCCCACACTCCTCAAACCCTAGCTCCCCTGACAATGCTGCCATAGTAAAACCACCTTTGTCTTGCAATGTACTAGAAACCGGTGTCTCCACTGCTCCCACCTGCTGTGAAGCCTGTTGCTTTTTTCCTCCAGCTGGGGTACTCACCACTGTGCATTGCTTCTTCTGACCCAGGGTCTGTTCAGGTTCCTATACCACCTCTGATGTTGCCATCTCCTGGAACAGCTCCTCCGCTTGGGCCACAATAGCTTACCACCTCTGCCTTAGCTCTGGTAATTTAGCCATCTGTAAAAGAGAAACAAAATATTAAAACTATTCTATAAGCCCGACTGCCCTACCCCCCAACCCCTAGTATTGCCTTGCCCCTGTATCTTAAATTATGCCCCTGCCTGCACACACTTCACCTTTCAGCCACCCCGTCAGCCACACCTCCTACCAGTTGCAACCCCTTCCTAACCCTAGAATATCCCCTATTAATATCGCTCCCCATGTGTATCCATCTCTCTCTCTCTCTCTCTATATATATATATATATATATATATATATATATATATTTATATATATATATATATAAACAATTAAATAAATAATCATGTCCCTCTAACTATATCCCTACCAGCCACCCAATCCTATCACCATTCACACAATCAAGCCTAAAAGCACTTACCTTTTCTTCCCAGCACAACACTCCAGAGAGGTAATGGCCAAGGAACACACTGTGCATGTGCAAACCGGCGCTTGCACCCAATGGCCACATGAATGGCAGAAGCATCCCACTAAATCACCAGGGAGGACGGAGAGGATATTCCACCACTACCACCACCGAATACCAGGATGCAAGGACAATCTGAATGACCGCAACACCATCCTGAAGAACGGAATGACCGGAGAAGACAGTCGTAAACCCATGAACCCACCAGGGAGCATGAAAAGGAAATCCGCCACTACCTCCAATGCAGATGAGGCCGGACGCAACGATGGACCCCTGACAACCTGCCACAACCATCGGGATAACCAACAAGGACACAGCAACCCACGAGGAGATGATCCGCCACTACTCCCCAATGCTACCACCTACCACGACCACCAGGAGAACCATTCCACCAGAAATGGACATGGCCAGCCCACGAACCCATCAGGGAGCACAAGGAGGTGATCCACCACTATCCCCCAAACTACTGGGACCAGATTAAAATGATGGACCCCCCCCCTTTGCCTACCATGACCACCGGGAGAACACTTTTGTTTTGTTTTTTTATTACCCTGACCACATGGCACCCACGGCCTACTACCCAATGGAGGTAACGGCAAGTCCAGCCTCCTCCCACAGATGTCACTCGACCACATGGCCCAACCGAGAAAAGCACGACTAGCTCAACGAATCCTCCTGAGACACGCGGATGACAGGGAGCAACCTCAGCAGCACTGGACGACCACAAAGACCACAACTACCATGACTGGCCCTACAACCCCATTGGAGACCACAACGGACCACCAGGAGGACCTCAAACGCGAATCCAGGACACTGAGAAACACCCACAGCAACCTCAGGCCTACCGGACCACCAGAGAAACACCTCAACACTCAGGTAAGCTGATCACTACTCACATCAACACTTTATTATATCTATATATTTTTTTTTTGACCACCCCACCAACCATTCATCCACATACACACACTCTGCACTCAGTATTCTTTCACCCTTCCCTACCAGTAAGCTCAAACTATATTCCCAGACTCCTTCCCTACATTAAATTAACCTCTAGAAATACAAAAGGGAGATGGGGAAACTTTCCCAGTTAACTTAACCCCTTCTCTCCCCACCATCCAAGGCCTACCTTCATCCATGATACCTACAGGTCGTCTGGAAGCAAGCTAGTTTTTACTGCACCACCAACTCTCGCCAAATGTGCCTATTTCCTTTAATCCCTAACACTTAATCCTGTCAGAAGTCTCTCCTCCCCCTACCTCACTTCCTTTTACATCTCCCTCTCCCCTTAACCCTTTCACCACCACAATCCCACTATCCTATAAAAATACAATCCTCACCTTACTTTCTACCTCAATACTCTCCCCACACCCCTTTACCCTCTTATTCAAGGGACCGGGACAACCTAGTTTGTCCCAAACTACATTTATCATATTTCTCGTGAGAAGCATACTTATTTCTCGTGAGAAGCATACTACTTTGCTTCCATACCAAGCCCTCAAATTTGGTTGGAAGACTGTATCTTCTTTTGTAAATCAAAATTCCCAAAACAGACTATGGATTCCTTTCCGATACATTAATGCTCCTGTTATCAGTGAAACCTAATGAAAATTAGGCAAACCCGCCTCTTTCAAAATGGCAACCCAAGAGCCTTGTCTGGTTAGATGACTTGCACAAAACTGTAAGGCAGACAAATGAAAAAGGTAGGGAATCAAACAAGGACTACCGCATAAAATATGCCAGTATTTCAAAAACTTAATCCTCTGTGTTAAACTGCTGGAAGACATTTTAAAACAAATGACTTCATTCTCTTAAACATTAGTTTCAAATCTTGTAGATGCAGATGTTTTAAGGAAAGTTGAAAAGTGTCAGACATGAAAGGAGCAGAAGTAGGCAACCTGAAATTATGACAATGTGAACACAGAACACTTCATCCTCAATCTTACCGGTAAATTTGCAAACCAAGTTATACTATACTTGGATAAGTTATACAATATGCCCAATACTGCAAAATATCTTCTAGCATTTGACTTTACACAGAATGGGGATTTTTAAAAATATACAAACTATTAATTTCTGAGAGAACTGATTGAGCATGCAAAGAAGTATTTATTCAACATGTCATTTCATCATAAATTGGGCAGTTTACAATTACACACCAGAAAGAGGTAAAATTTGACCACATGTAAAGTGTCATGTAGTTTTATGTGAAATAAGAAACATTATGCTGGCAATTTACTTAAGTGTTGTAATATCATGCAAAAATGTCCATTTGCCGTAGCACTAAAGCATGCCAGTATACTAACTTAAAGCTTGTTGAACCTTAGGAGTAAGAATATATTTAATTTACCCTCAAAGTTATGAAAATTCAGTTAGTATATCTAGGGATACGAATGTTTATGGATTCAGACACCTCATACTTTATTTGTGAGACAGGACTTCCTCCTAAGTACAAAACTCCTTTTTTGTAATAAAGGTTATAACGATGTCCATTATTAACTGATGCAGTGTTTGCACACCTGACGTGTTGACATTAATCTACATAAATCATCATTATTTCAAAGATAGTTTGTTAGTGATGCAACCTTGTTTAAGCCAGTGCTGTGCTGTAGGGGGACAAAGTGCTGACTATTTGCACAGGTGACCCAAGTTCAGTCAGTGCCTTTGCAGCGGTACATAGGGAAGGAGAAACATGGCTATTCTTGGGACGGGGGACACACTCTTGAGTAAGGTGCACAGTGCACGGCTGATCCCCAGCAGATACTGTAGATGGGCAGGGGTAGGGCGGTCCATAAGTGGATTAGTTGGGAAGACATTGTTGGAGATTGCACCAACAAATCTCCATTACACAGCCACCTAGGATGTACAAGTGCATACTGCGGAAGGGAAAGCTATATATATTGCAAAAAAAAAAAAAACACTCCATGCAAGCAGCATGAAATAGAAACCCTTACTGGAGAAAGTCCAAGGGAGGGCAGGAAGGGTAGGGAGACCATATAATTAAGGAAAAATACTAGCATCTAATGATGGTCAACTGCAGTTGCGAAAAAAATGATGCGGCCTAGTACGAAAATTAGGCTCACTTTATTTTTCCTTTCTTTTGCAATCTGTAAGTATTTAAAATCATTCATACATAAACATGAACTCTAAAAAAAGAGAGAATAAGGCAGATAGTAAGAGGAATTTGTAGTAAGTCAGAAAAATGACATAAATTGAAGAAGACAAAAATAATCCCCTAGGCTCATCTCAGCATGGTTTCAGACCCAAACACAACACCACTACCACACATGTTAACTTTACTAACCAAACAATGAAATCTGAAATTCTGGGCAACTTGTATCCCCATCTTTCTCTATGTTGAAAGATTTTGACAACATTTCACATCAGAAACTGCTTAATGAGCTAGCCTTCTTAAACCTTTCCCCTCACAGTCCTTCCCTGGTTTAAAAAATATTTGTCTGACAGACAACAAGCAGTAAAATGGCAAGATGAACTCTCCCCTCTTCTACCCGCATCTATCGGTGTTCCCCAAGGATTCATATTTGGTCCTCTACTGTTCATCATTTTCAAAAATATACTCCACTTGGCTCTCAATCATGCAAACATAGTCCAATATGCGAATAACTTATAACATATGCTCTGCACGCTCATTCCCTTAACTCCTTTAAACTACTCAAAAAGCCTTCCTTGATATCAAAAATGTCCGCTTTGACAGCCAGCTTATCTTGAACCCCAATAAAACTAAACTCATGCTCTTCACTTACAAAAAATATCACTCTCTGCATTCTACCTTCACCATTCACTCCACCAACAACACTAAAATAGAACTTATTGAACACACCAAACTCCTTGGTGCTACTATCAATAACAATCTTGGATATGATAAACACGTAGCTACTATCATCAAAAAGGTACACATCAAACTAGGGTCACTGTGTGGGGTCAAACCTTTCCTAAATAATGCCATCAAAAAATCCATAGCCAACACACAATTACTCTCCTCTTTGCTGTATGCTTCACCTATACTCACTAATCTTAGGAAAACAGACTTAGATAAGATGGAATCTTTCTATAACAAAATAACAAAATTTTCCACTGGCCTCCCTACAGATCACAACATTGTTATGCACTAAACCAGCTAAAATGGCTGGAACTTCCAAACTTACTAACATTCAGCCAACTAAACTTCATACATAATGTCTTTCTCCACCCTAGCAACTGCAGAGCCCTAAGAGACCTGATTCGCCCCTATATCACAAACAGATCCCCAGGAACAACCAACAAACTACTTCTAGAAGTCACTAAATTTAACAATTGCTATGGTGACTCCCTCATATCAAACAAGACATCCAAAATCTAAAATCCATACCCCAAACAATCATCAACAATACTAACAATGCATTAAAGTTTAAAACACTTCTGAAACAACTCCTTACAAATAAATGGTCATGCTCTTCTACCAACCCTGGATGATTAATCTCTTCTCTACTACCTCCTTTTTTCAAACACTCTTTTTAATTCATTCTCCAAAATTTCACCCTCTTGCTTTCTCCTTTTTTCCCCTCATTGAAACCTACCTGACCATCCTCTCTCCTCTCATCCCGCTCCACTTTCAAACTACCACTCAGTTGTTACTACATTTGCTCTTCAGTACTTCAATTTATAACCAAACATCTCTGAAAATTACTTTAGGCTTTCTATTACACTGTAGTGCTTCTACGGTATTACTTTTACTGAATTTTTTCAGTTCACTAGCTCTGCTCTATTAATTTAACTTCTCTGCTGTACCTCTTCAAGCTCATATATTAACCTCTTTGATTCAGTTTTACAATCTTTCTTTTCCAGCAACATAATTTCCATGTCATATCTGCTATCAGTGTTACTACTGCTGTTAACCAACATTTATCTTATTTCACATCTACTATCAGTAGTACTATTGCTGTTCACTAACATTTATGTTATTGTCACATCTACTATCAGTACTACTATTGCTGTTAACACCTTGTCACATCTACTATCAGTACTACTACTGCTAACAAATATTTACCTTATTGTCACATCTACTGTAAGTACTACTACTGCTGTTAACTAACATTTACCTGATTGTCACGTCTACTATGAGGACTACAACTGCTGTTAACTAACATTTACCTTATAGTCATATCTACTGTCAGTACTACTACTACTGCGAACTAACATTTACCTTATTGTCACATCTACTATAAGTACTACTGCTGCAATTAAATAACATTTACCTTATTGTCACATCTACTATAAGTACTACTACTGCTGTTAACTAACATTTACCTTATTGTCAAGTCTACTATCAGGACTACCACTGCTAACTCACATTTATGTTATTTGTTATTGTCACATCTACTATCAGTACTAACACTGCTGTTAACTAACATTCACTTTATTGTCACATCTACTATCAGTGCTACTACTGCTAAATAATATTTACCTTATTGTCACATCTACTATCAGTAGTACTAGTACTGCTGTTAATTAACATTTACCTTATTGACACATCTACTAGCAGTACTTCTACTTCTGATAACTAACATTTACCGTATTGTCACATCTACTATCAGTGCCACTACTGCTGTTAACTAACATTTACCTTATTCTCACATCTACTATCAGTTCTACTACTGCTGTTAACTATCATTTACCTTATTGTCACATCTACTATCAGTACTACTACTGTTGTTAACTATCATTTACCTTATTGTCACATGTACTATCAGTACTAGTACTCCTGTTAACTAACATTTTCCTTATTGTCACATCTAGTATCAGTACTACTACTGTTGTTAATAAACATTTACCTTATTGTCACATCTACTATCACTGCTACCACTGGTGTTTTCTAACATTTACCTTATTGTCACATCTACTATCAGTACCACTACTGCTCTTAACTAACATTTACCTTATTGTCACATCTACTATCAGTACTACTGCTAAATAACATTTACCTTACTGTCACATCTACTATTAGTACTATTACTGCTGTTCACTAACATTTACTTTATTTGTCACATCTATGATCAGTACTACTGCTGTTAAATAGCATTTACCTTATTGTCACATCTACTATCAGTACTACTACTGCTATTAACTAAAATTTACTTTATTCTCACATGCACTTTCAGTACTACTACTGCTGTAAACTAACATTTACATTATTATAACATCTACTATCAGTACTACTACTGCTTTTAACTAACTTTTACTTTATTGTTACATCTACTATCAGAACTAGTACTGTTATTAACTAACATTTGCCTTATTGGCACATCTACTATCAGTACTACTACTTCTGTTAACTAACATTTACCTTATTGTCACATCTACTATCAGTACTACTACTTCTGTTAACTAACATTTACCTTATGGTCACATCTACTATAAATACTACTACCGCTGTTAACTAACATTTACATTATTGTCACATCTACTATCAGTACTACTACATCTGTTAACTAACATTTACCTTATTGTCACATCTACTATCAGTACTACTACTTCTGTTAACTAACATTTACCTTATGGTCACATCTACTATAAATACTACTACCACTGTTAACTAACATTTACATTATTGTCACATCTACTATCAGTGGTACCACTGCTGATAACAAACATTTACCTTATTGTCACAAATAAAATCAAGAAGTACTACTACTGCTGTTCACTACCATTTGCCTTATTGTCAAGTGTACTATCAGTACTACTACTGCTGGGAACTTACATTCACCTTATTGTCACATCTACTATCAGTACTACTAATGCTGTTAATTAACATTTACTTAATTGTCACATCCACAGTCAGTACTACTATTGCTGTTAACTAGTATTTACCTTATGGTCACATCTATAATCAGTTCTACTGCTGTTGATTACTAACATTTACCTTATTGTCACATCTACTCTCAGTGCTACTACTGCTGTTAACTGACATTTATATTATTGTCACATTTACTTTCAGTACTACTACTCTTGTTAATTAATATTTACCTTATTTTGGCATCTACTATCAGTACTACTGCTGCTTTTAACTAACATTTACCTTATTGTCACATATACTGTCAGTACTACCATTGCTGTTAACTAACATTTACCTTATTGTCACATCTACTATCAATACTATCACAGCTGTTAACTAAAATTTACCTTATTGTCACATCAACTCTTAGTACTACTACTGCTGTTAACTAACATTTACCTTATTGTCACATCTACTACCAGTACAACTACTGCTGTTAACTAACATTTACCTTATTGCCACATCTACTATTAGTACTACTACTGCTGTTAACTAACTTTTACATTACTGTCACATGTAGGGTCAGTATAACTGTTGCTATCTAACATTTACCTTTTTGTCACATCTACTATCAGTGCTACCACTGCTAACTGACATTTATGTTATTGTCACATCTACAATCAGTACTACCACTGCTGTTATCTAACATTTACGTTATTGTTGCATCTATAATGAGTACAACTATTGCTGTTAAGTTACATTTACCTTATTATCAAATCTACTATCAGTACTACTACTGCTGTTAAGTTACATATACCTTATTGTCACATCTATTTGTACTACTACTGCTAACATTTACCTTATTGTCACATCTACTATCAGTACTACTGCTGCTGTTAACTATCATTTACCTTTTTTCATGTCTACTATTAGTACTACTACTGCTGTTCACTAATATTTACCTTATAGTCATGTCTACTATCAGTACAACTACTGCTGTTAACTAACAATAACCTTATTGTTACATTTAATGTCAGTACTACTATTGCAGTTAACTACCATTTACCTTATTGTCACATCAAATATCAGTAGTACGACTGCTGTTAACTAAAATTTACTTTATTGTCACATCTACTATCAGTACTACTACTGCTGTTAACTAACATTTACCGTATTGACAAATCGAATACCTGTACTACTACTACTGCTAACTAACAATTACCTTATTGTCACTTCTACTGTCAGTGCTACTACTGCTGTTAACTAACATTTACCTTATTGTCATATCTACTATCAGTACTACTACTGATGTTAACTAACATTTACCTTATTGTCATATCTACTATAAATGCTACTACCGCTGTTAACTTACATTTGCATTATTGTCACATCTACTATCAGTGGTAACACTGCTGATAACAAACATTTACCTTATTGTCACAAATAAAATCAAGAAGTATTACTACTGCTGTTCACTAACATTTACCTTATTGTCAAGTGTACTATCAGTACTACTACTGCTGTTAACTACTATTTGCCTTATTGTCACGTGTACTATCAGTACAAGTACTGCTGTGGACATACATTCACCTTATTGTCACATCTACTATCAGTACTATTAATGCTGTTAACTAACATTTACTTAATTGTCACATTCACAGTCAGTACTACTACTGCTGTTAACTAGTATTTACCTTATGGTCACATCTATAATCAGTTCTACTACTGCTGTTAACTAACATTTACCTTATTGTCACATCTACTATCAGTGCTACTACTGCTATTAACTAACATTTATCTTATTGTCACATTGACTTTCAGTACTACTACTCTTGTTAATTAATATTTACCTTATTTTGGCATCTACTATCAGTGCTACTACTGCTGTTAACTTACATTTACTTTACTGTGACATCTACTATCAGTACTACTGCTGCTGTTAACTAACATTTACCTTATTGTCACAGCTACTGTCAGTACTACCATTGCTGTTAACTAACATTTACCTTAGTGTCATATCTACTATCAGTGCTGCTACTGCTGTTAACCAACATTTACCTTATTGTCACATCTACTTTCAGTGCTACTATTGCTAACTAACATTTACCTTATTGTCACATTTACTATCAGTACTACTACTGCTGTTAACTAACATTTTTATTATTTTGGCATCTAATATCAGTACTTCTACTGTAGTTAACTAACATTTACCTTATTGTCACATCTACGATCAGTAGTACTACAGCTGTTAACTAACATTTAATTTATTATCAAATCTACTATTAGTGCTACTATTGCAAACTAATATTTACCTTATTGTAACGTCTACTATCACTACTACTGCTGTTAAATAACATTTACCTTATCATCACATCTACTATCAGTACTATCACAGCTGTTAACTAAAATTTACCTTATTGTCACATCAAATCTCAGTACTACTACTACTACTGTTAGTTAACATTTACCTTATTGTCACATCTACTACCAGTACAACTACAGATGTTAACTAACATTTACCTTATTGTCACATCTACTATTAGTACTACTACTGCTTTTAACTAACTTTTACATTACGGTCACATCTAGGGTCAGTAGCACTATTGCTATCTAACATTTACCTTTTTGTCACATCTACTATCAGTGTTACCACTGCTAACTGACATTTACGTTATTGTCACATATACAATCAGTACCACCACTGCTGTTATCTAACATTTACGTTATTGTTGCATCTACTATGAGTACAACTATAGCTGATAACTAAAATGTCCCTTATTGTCACATCTACTATCAGTACTACTACTGCTGTTAAGTTACATTTACCTTATTATCAAATCTACTATCAGCACTACTACTGCTGTTAATTAACATTCACCTTTTTTTCATGGCTACTATTAGTACTACTACTGCTGTTCACTAATATTTACCTTATAGTCATGTCTAATATCAGTACAACTACTGCTGTTAACTAACAATAACCTTATTGTTACATTTAATATCAGTACTACTATTGCAGTTAACTAACATTTACCTTATTGTCACATCAAATATCAGTAGTACTACTGCTGTTAACTAAAATTTACTTTATTGTCACATCTGCTGTTAACTAACATTTACCGTATTGTCAAATTGAATACCAGTACTACTACTGCTAACTAACAATTACCTTATTGTCACATCTACTATCAGTACTACTACTGCTAACTAACATTTACCGTATTGTCAAATAGAATACCAGTACTACTACTGCTAACTAACAATTACCTTATTGTCACTTCGACTATCAATGCTACTATTGCTGTTAACTAACTTTTACTTTATTGTTACATCTACGATCAGAACTAGTACTGTTATTAACTAACATTTACCTTATTGTCACATCTACTATAAATCATACTACTGCTGTTAACTAACATTTACATTATTGTCACATCTACTATCAGTGGTACCACTGCTGATAACAAACATTTACCTTATTGTCACAAAGAAAATCAAGAGGTACTACTTCTGCTGTTCACTAACATTTACCTTATTGTCAAGTGTACTATCAGTACTACTACTGCTGTTAACTACCATTTGCCTTATTGTCACGTGTACTATCAGTACAGCTACTACTGTGAACTTACATTCACCTTATTGTCACATCTACTATCAGTACTACTAATGCTGTTAACTAACATTTACTTAATTGTCACGTCCACAGTCAGTACTACTACTGATAACTAGTATTTACCTTATGGTCACATCTATAATCAGTTCTACTGCTGCTGTTTACTAACATTTACCTTATTGTCACATCTACTCTCAGTGCTACTACTGCTGTTAACTAACATTTATCTTATTGTCACATTTACTTTCAGTACTACTACTCTTGTTAATTAATATTTACCTTATATTGGCATCTATTATCAGTGCTACTACTGCTGTTAACTTACATTTACCTTACTGTGACATCTACTATCAATACTACTGCTGCTGTTAACTAACATTTACCTTATTGTCACATCTACTGTCAGTACTACCATCATAGCTCTCAACCTTCCATCTCCAAAATGAGGAACACTAGCCCTCACAATGTGGAACAAATGGGCAAAATGTGGAACACATACTAATGGCTTGCTAACAACTTCAACTAGGAATGCCATAGGATGGTTAAAATATGCTGGTTTTACTTATAAAGAAGATCTTTTAATGAATTAATATGATTAATTTCTATTTACCATGGATTTCACTTAAAAAATTCCTAACACTGAATGTGTGATAGGGTCTTTCAATGTGGAACATTGAGGAACTTTGAGGAACATGAACTTTTTAAGACCCCAAATGAGGTACTTTCCTCATAATGAGGTACACTTGAGAGGTATGACTACCATTGCTGTTAACTAACATTTACCTTAGTGTCACATCTACTATCAGTGCTACCACTGCTAACTCACATTTACGTTATTCGTTATTGTCACATCTACTATCAGTACTAACACTGCTGTTAACTAACATTTACTTTATTGTCACATCTACTATCAGTACTGTGCTGCTAAATAAAATTTGACAATGTCAAATCTAGTGCTACTACTGTTAAATAATATTTACCTTATTGTCACATCTACTATCAGTAGTACTACTACTGCTGTTAATTAACATTTACCTTATTGACACATTTACTAGCAGTACTTCTACTGCTGTTAACTAACATTTACCATATTGTCACATCTACTATCAATGCCACTCCTGCTGTTAACTAACATTTACGTTATTCTCACATCTACTATCAGTACTACTACTGCTGTTAACTATCATTTACCTTATTGTCACATGTACTATCAGTACTACTTCCGTTAACTAACATTTACCATATTGTCATATCTACTACCATTACAACTACTGCTAGCTAACATTTACCTTATTGTAAAATCTAATATCAGTACTAGTACTCCCGTTAACTAACCTTTTCCTTATTGTCACATGTAGTATCAGTACTACTACTGCTGTTAATAAACATTTACCTTATTTTCACATCTACTATCACTGCTACCACTGGTGTTTTCTAACATTTACCTTATTGTCACATCTACTATCAGTACCACTACTGCTGTTAACTAACATTCACCTTATTGTCACATCTACTACCAGTACTACTGCTAAATAACATTTACCTTATTGTCACATCAACTATTAGTACCACTACTACTGCTATTAACTAACATTTATCCTATTGTCATATCTACAATCACAACTACTACTGCTGCCTAACATTTAACATATTGTCACATCTACTATCAGTACTACTGCTGTTAGCTAACATTTACCTTATTGTCACATCTACTATCAGTACTACTACTGCTACCTATCATTTACCTTATTGTCACATCTACTATCAGTGTTACTACTGCTGACTAACATTTACCTTATTGTCATGTCTACTATTAATACTTCTACTGCTATTAACTAGCATTTACCTTATTGTCACATCTACTATCAGTGCTACTACTACTGTTAACTAACATTAAACTTATTGTCAAATCTACTATCAGTGCTACTTCTGCTAACAATAATTTACCTTATTGTCACATTTACTATCAGTACTACTACTGCTAAGTAACATTTTTTTTTATTTTAGCATCTACTATAAGTGCTACTACTGCTGTTAACTTACATTTACCTTATTGTGGCATATACTATCAAAACTACTACTGCCAGCTAACATTTACCTTCTTGTCAAATCTACTATCAGTACTACTACTGCTGTTAACTAACATTTCCCTTATTGTCATATCTAGTATCAGTACTACTACTGCTAACTAACATTTACCTTATTGTCACATCTACTATCGGAACTTCTACTGCTAACTAACATTTACCTTATTGTCAAATCTACTATCTGTACTACTGCTGATAACTCACATTTACCTTATTGTCACATCTACTATCAGTGCTACTACTGCTGTTTACTAACATTTACCTTATTGTCACATCTACTATGCATACTACTGCTGCTGTTAACTAACATTTACCTTACTGATACATCCACTATCAGTACTACTACTGCTGTTAACTAACATTTACCTTTTTGACATGTCTACAATTAGTACTACTATTGCTGTTCACTAATATTTACTTTATTGTCATGTCTACTATCAGCACAGCTACTGCTGTCAACTAACATTTACCTTTATGTCACATCTACTATCAGTACTACTACTGCTGTTAACTATCATTTACCTTATTGTCACATGTACTATCAGTACTACTTCCGTTAACTAACATTTACCATATTGTCATATCTACTACCATTACAACTACTGCTAACTAACATTTACCTTATTGTAAAATCTAATATCAGTACTAGTACTCCTGTTAACTAACATTTTCCTTATTGTCACATCTACTATCAGTACTACTACTGCTGTTAACTATCATTTACCTTATTGTCACATGTACTATCAGTACTACTTCCGTTAACTAACATTTACCATATTGTCACATCTACTATCATACTACTGCTGGTAGCTAACATTTACCTTATTGTCACATCTACTATCAGTACTACTACTGCTGTTAACTAACATTTACCTTATTGTCACATCTACTATCAGTGCTACTACTGCTAACTAAAATTTATCATATTGTCACGTTTACTATAGGTACTACTACTACTAAGTAACATTTTTTTTATTTTAGCATCTACTATCAGTGCTAGTACTGCTGTTAACTTACATTTACCTTATTGTGACATATACTATCAATACTACTACTGCCAACTAACATTTACTTTATTGCCACATCTACTATCAGTACTACTACTGCCGTTAACTAACATTTCCCTTATTGTCATATCTACTATCAGTGCAATTTATTCTAACTAACATTTACTGTATTGTCACATCTATTATTGGTACTACTACTGCTGTTAACTAACATTTACTTATTGTCAAATCTACTATCAGTACTACTGCTGAAAATTAACATTTACCTTATTGTCACATCTACTATCAGTGCTATTACTGCTGTTTACTAACATTTACCTTATTGTCACATCTACTATCATACTACTACTGCTGTTAACTAACATTTACCTTACTGACACATCTACTATCAGTACTACTACTGCTGTTAAGTAACATTTACCTTATTGTCATGTCTACTATTAGTACTACTATTGCTGTTCACTAATATTTACCTTATTGTCATGTCTACTATCAGTACAGCTACTGCTGTCAACTAACATTTACCTTTATGTCACATCTACTATCAGTACTACTACTGCTAACTAACATTTACCTTATTATCAACTCTACTACCAGTACAACTACTGCTTTTCACTAAAAATAACTATATTGTCACATCTACTATCAGTACTACTATTGCTGTTAACTAACATTTACCTTATTGTCACATCTAATATCAGTAGTACTACTGCTGTTAACTGAAATTTATCTTTTTGTCAAATCTACTATCAGTACTACTACTGCTATTCACTAACATTTACCTTATTGTCACATCTACTGTCAGTTCTAGTACTGCTGTTAACTAAAATTTACCTTACTCTCATATCAAGTATCAGTACTACTACTGCTGTTAACTAACATTTACCTTATTGTCACAAATACAATCATTAAGTACTACTACTGTTGTTAATTAACATTTACCTTATTGTCACATCTACTATCAGTGCTACTACTGCTGTTCACTAGCATTTACCATATTTTTCCATCTACTATCAGTACAACTACTGCTAACTAACATTTACCTTTTTGTCAATTAAACTAGCAGTACTACTACTGTTGTTAACTAATATTTACCTTATCACCACAACTACTATCAGTACTCCTACTGCTGTTAGATAATATTTACCTTATTGTCACATCTACTATAAGTACTACTGTTGATAACAACCATTTATCTTATTGTCAAATCTACTATCAGTGCTTCTACTGCTAACAAAAATTTACCTTATTGTCACATCTACTATCAGTACTACTACTGCTATTAACAAACATTTACCTTATTGTCACATGTACTATCAGCACTACTAATGCTGTTAACTAACATTTAACATATTGTCACATCTACTATCAGTACTACTACTACTGCTACTAACTAACATTTACCTTATTGTCACATCTACTATCAGTACTACTACTACTGCTATTAACTAACATTTACCTTATTGTCACATCTAATATCATCACATAACTATAC
>NC_056732.1:772095712-772173212 GCF_019279795.1 Protopterus annectens
TGCCTTATTGTCACATCTACTCTCAGTACTACTATGTCTGTTAACTAACATTTACCTTATTGATACATCTTCTATCCATGCTACTACTGCTGTTAACTAACATTTACCTTATTGTCACATCTACTATCAGTACTACTGCTGTTAACTAACATTTACCTTATTGTCACATCTACTGTCACTAATAATACTGCTGTTAATTAATATTTACCTTATTGTCACATCTATCAGTGTTACTGCTGTTAACTAACATTTACCTTTTTGTCACATCTACTATCAGCACTACTGCTGCTGTTAAATAACATTTACCTTATTGTCACATCTACTATCAGTACTACTACTGCTGTTAACTAACATTTACCTTATTGTCACATCTACTATCAGTACTACTACTGCTGTTAACTAACATTTACCTTATTGTCACATCTACTATCAGTACTACTACTGCTGTTAACTAACATTTACCTTATTGTCACATCTACTATCAGTACTACTGCTGTTAACTAACATTTACCTTATTGTCACATCTGCTATCAGTACTACTACTGTTAACTAACATTTACCTTATTGTCACATCTACTATCAGTACTACTACTGCTGTTAACTAACATTTACCTTATTGTCACATCTACTATCAGTACTACTACTGCTGTTAACTAACATTTACCTTATTGTCACATCTACTATCAGTACTACTGTTAACTAACATTTACCTTATTGTCACATCTACTATCAGTACTACTACTGCTGTTAACTAATATTTACCTTCTTGTCACATCTACTGTCAGTAGTATTACTGTTAACTTACATTTACTTTATTGTCACTTCTACTATCAGTACTACTGCTGTTAACTCACATTTACCTTATTGTCACATCTACTGTCAGTAGTACTGCTGTTAACTAACATTTACCTTATTGTCACATCTACTATCAGTACTACTGCTGTTAACTAACATTTACCTTATTGTCACATCTACTGTCAGTACTACTACTGCTGTTAACTAACATTTACCTTATTGTCACATCTACTATCAGTGCTACTGCTGTTAACTAACATTTACCTTATTGTCACATCTACTATCAGTGTTACTGCTGTTAACTAACATTTACCTTCTTATCACATCTATCAGTGCTACTACTGCTGTTAACTAAGATTTACCTTATTGTCACATCTACTATCAATACTACTGTTGCTAACTAACATTTACCTTATTGTCACACTCAGTATCAGTGCTACTACTGCTAATTAACATTTACCTTATTGTTACGTCTTTTATCAGTACTACTACTGCTGTTAACTAGCATTTACCTTATTGTTAAATCTACTATCAGTGCTTTTACTGCTGTTAACTAACATTTACCTTATTGTCACATCTACTATCAGTACTACTACTGCTGTTAACTAACATTTACCTTATTGTCACATCTACTATCAGTACTACTACTGCTGTTAACTAACATTTACCTTATTGTCACATCTACTATCAGTACTACTACTGCTGTTAACTAACATTTACCTTATTGTCACATCTACTATCAGTACTACTGCTGTTAACTAACATTTACCTTATTGTCACATCTACTGTCAGTGCTACTACTGCTGTTAACTAACATTTACCTTATTGTCACATCTGCTATCAGTACTACTGCTGTTAACTAACATTTACCTTCTTGTCACATCTACTATCAGTACTACTACTGCTGTTAACTAACATTTACCTTATTGTCACATCTACTATCAGTACTACTGCTGTTAACTAACATTTACCTTATTGTCACATCTACTATCAGTACTACTACTGTTAACTAACATTTACCTTATTGTCACATCTACTGTCAGTACTACTACTGCTGTTAACTAACATTTACCTTATTGTCACATCTACAATCAGTGCTACTGCTAACTGACATTTACCTTATTGTCACATCTACTATCAGTGCTACTACTGCTGTTAACTAACATTTACCTTATTGTCACATCTACTATCAGTACTACTGCTGTTAACTAACATTTACCTTATTGTCACATCTACTATCAGTACTACTACTGCTGTTAACTAACATTTACCTTATTGTCACATCTACTATCAGTACTACTACAGCTAACTAACATTTACCTGGTCACATCTGCTATCAGTACTACTGCTGTTACTAACATTTACCTTATTGTCACATCTACTATCAGTACTACTGCTGTTAACTAACATTTACCTTATTGTCACATCTACTATCAGTACTACTGCTGTTAACTAACATTTACCTTATTGTCACATCTACTATCAGTGCTACTACTGCTGTTAACTAACATTTACCTTATTGTCACATCTATCAGTATTACCACTGTTAACTAACATTTACCTTATTGTCACATCTACTATCAGTACTACTACTGCTGTTAACTAACATTTACCTTATTGTCACATCTGCTATCAGTGCTACTGCTGTTAACTAACATTTACCTTATTGTCACATCTACTATCAGTACTGCTGCTGTTAACTAACATTTACCTTATTGTCACATCTGCTATCAGTGCTACTATTGCTGTTAACTAACATTTACCTTATTGTCACATCTGCTATCAGTACTACTACTGTTAACTAACATTTACCTTATTGTCACATCTACTATCAGTACTACTGTTAACTAACATTTACCTTATTGTCACATCTACTATCAGTGCTACTACTGCTGTTAACTAACATTTACCTTATTGTCACATCTACTATCAGTACTACTACTGCTGTTAACTAACATTTACCTTATTGTCACATCTACTATCAGTGCTACTACTGCTGTTAACTAACATTTACCTTATTGTCACATCTACTATCAGTACTACTACTGTTAACTAACATTTACCTTATTGTCACATCTACTATCAGTACTACTGCTGTTAACTAACATTTACCTTATTGTCACATCTACTATCAGTACTACTACTGCTGTTAACTAACATTTACCTTATTGTCACATCTACTATCAGTACTACTACTGCTGTTAACTAACATTTACCTTATTGTCACATCTGCTATCAGTACTACTGCTGTTAACTAACATTTACCTTATTGTCACATTTACTATCAGTACTACTGCTGTTAACTAACATTTATCTTATTGTCACATCTACTATCAGTGCTATTGCTAACATTTACCTTATTGTCACATCTACTATTAGTGCTACTGCTGTTTACTAACATTCACCTTCTTGTCACATGTACTGTCATTACTACTTCTGTTAACTAACATTTACCTTATTGTCACATCTACTGTCAGTACTACTGCTGTTAACTAACATTTATCTTATTGTCACATCTACTATCAGTACTGCTACTGGTAACTAACATTTACCTTCTTGTCACATCTACTGTCAGTACTACTACTGCTGTTAACTAACATTTACCTTATTGTCACATCTACTGTCAGTACTACTGCTGTTAACTAACATTTACCTTATTGTCACATCTACTATCAGTACTACTACTGCTGTTAACTAACATTTACCTTATTGTCACATCTGCTATCAGTACTACTGCTGCTAACATTTCCCTTATCCTCACATCACTATCAGTACTACTACTGTTAACTAACGCTAAGCTTATTGTCCCATCTACTATCAGTACTACTGCTGTTATCTAACATTTAAGTTATTGTCACATCTATCAGTGCTACTGCTAACTAACATTTACCTTATTGTCAAATATACTATCAGTACTAATGCTGTTAACTAACATTTAACTTATTGTCCCATCTACTGTCAGTACTACTGCTGTTAACTAACATTTACCTTATTGTCACATCTACTATCAGTATTACTGCTGTTAACATTTACCTTATTGTCACATCTACTATCAGTACTACTGCTGTTAACTAGCATTTACCTTATTGTCACATCTACTATCAGTGCTACTACTGCTGTTAACTAACATTTACCTTATTGTCACATCTACTATCAGTACTACTACTGCTGTTAACTAACATTTACCTTATTGTCACATCTACTATCAGTACTACTACTGTTAACTAACATTTACCTTATTGTCACATCTACTGTCAGTACTACTACTGTTAACTAACATTTACCTTATTGTCACATCTACTGTCAGTACTACTACTGCTGTTAACTAACATTTACCTTATTGTCACATCTACTATCAGTGCTACTGCTGTTAACTAACATTTACCTTATTGTCACATCTACTATCAGTACTACTGCTGTTAACTAACATTTACCTTATTGTCACATCTACTATCAGTGCTACTGCTAACTAACATTTACCTTATTGTCACATCTACTATCAGTACTGCTACTGCTGTTAACTAACATTTACCTTATTGTCACATCTTCTTTCAGTACTACTACTGTTAACTAACATTTACCTTATTGTCACATCTACTATCAGTACTACTACTGCTGTTAACTAACATTTACCTTATTGTCACATCTACTATCAGTACTACTGCTGTTAACTAACATTTACCTTCTTGTCACATCTACTATCAGTACTACTACTGCTGTTAACTAACATTTACCTTATTGTCACATCTACTATCAGTACTACTGCTGTTAACTAACATTTACCTTATTGTCACATCTACTATCAGTACTACTACTGCTGTTAACTAACATTTACCTTATTGTCACATCTACTATCAGTACTACTGCTGCTAACTAAAATTAACCTTCTTGTCACATCTACTATCTGTAACTAACATTTACCTTATTGTCACATCTGCTATCAGTACTACTACTGCTGTTAACTAACATTTACCTTATTGTCACATCTACTATCAGTACTACTGCTGTTAACTAACATTTACCTTATTGTCACATCTACTATCAGTGCTACTGCTGTTAACTAACATTTACCTTATTGTCACATCTACTATCAGTACTACTACTGCTGTTAACTAACATTTACCTTATTGTCACATCTACTATCAGTACTACTGCTGTTAACTAACATTTACCTTATTGTCACATCTATCAGTACTACTGCTGTTAATTAACATTTACCTTATTGTCACATCTACTATCAGTGCTACTACTGTTAACTAACATTTACCTTATTGTCACATCTACTATCAGTACTACTGCTGTTAACTAACATTTACCTTATTGTCACATCTACTATCAGTACTACTGCTGCTGTTAACTAACATTTACCTTATTGTCACATCTACTATCAGTACTACTGCTAACTAACATTTACCTTATTGTCACATCTACTATCAGTACTACTACTGCTAACTAACATTTACCTTATTGTCACATCTACTATCAGTACTACTACTGCTGTTAACTAACATTTACCTTATTGTCACATCTACTATCAGTACTACTACTGCTGTTAACTAACATTTACCTTATTGTCACATCTATCAGTACTACTACTGCTGTTAACTAACATTTACCTTATTGTCACATCTACTATCAGTACTACTACTGCTGTTAACTAACATTTACCTTATTGTCACATCTACTATCAGTGCTACTACTGCTGTTAACTAACATTTACCTTATTGTCACATCTACTATCAGTGCTACTGCTAACTAACCTTGTTGTCACATCTGCTATCAGTACTACTACTGTTAACTAACATTTACCTTATTGTTACATCTACTATCAGTACTACTGCTGCTAACTACCATTTACCTTATTGTCACATCTGCTATCAGTGCTACTACTGCTAATTAACATTTACCTTATTTTCACATCTACTATCAGTACTACTGCTGTGAAGCAACATTTACCTTATTATCACATCTACTTTCAGTACTACTGTTAACTAACATTTACCTTATTGTCACATCTACTGTCAGTACTACTGCTGTTAACTAACATTTACCTTATTGTCACATCTACTATCAGTACTGCTGCTGTTAACTAACATTTATCTTATTGTCACATCTACTATCAGTGCTACTGCTGTTAACTAACATTTACCTTATTGTCACATCTACTATCAGTACTACTGCTGTTAACTAACATTTACCTTATTGTCACATCTACTATCAGTACTACTGCTGTTAACTAACATTTACCTTATTGTCACATCTACTGTCAGTACTACTGCTGTTAACTAACATTTACCTTATTGTCACATCTACTATCAGTACTACTGCTGTTAACTAACATTTACCTTATTGTCACATCTACTATCAGTGCTACTACTGCTCTTAACTAACATTTACCTTATTGTCACATCTGCTATCAGTACTACTGCTGCTGGTAACTAACATTTACCTTATTGTCACATCTACTATCAGTACTACTGCTGTTAACTAACATTTACCTTATTGTCACATCTACTGTCAGTACTACTACTGTTAACTAACATTTACCTTATTGTCACATCTACTATCAGTACTACTGCTGTTAACTAACATTTACCTTATTGTCACATCTACTATCAGTACTACTGCTGTTAACTAACATTTACCTTATTGTCACATCTACTATCAGTACTACTACTGCTGTTAACTAACATTTACCTTATTGTCACATCTACTATCAGTGCTACTACTGCTGTTAACTAACATTTACCTTATTGTCACATCTGCTATCAGTACTACTGCTGTTTACTAAGATTTACCTTATTGTCACATCTGCTATCAGTACTACTGCTGTTAACTAACATTTACCTTATTGTCACATCTACTATCAGTACTACTGCTGTTAACTAACATTTACCTTATTGTCACATCTACTGTCAGTACTACTGCTGTTAACGAATATTTATCTTCTTGTCACATCTACTGCTGTTAAGTAACATTTACCTTATTATCACATCTACTTTCAGTACTACTACTGCTGTTAACTAAAGTTTACCTTATTGTCACATCTACTATCAGCACTACTGCTTTTAACTAACATTTATCTTATTGTCACATCTCCTATCAGTACTACTGCTGTTAACTAACATTTACCTTATTGTCACATCTACTATCAGTGCTACTACTGCTGTTAACTAACATTTACCTTATTGTCACATCTACTATCAGTACTACTGCTGTTAACTAGCATTTACCTTATTGTCACATCTACTATCAGTACTACTATTGATAACATTTACCTTATTGTCACATCTACTATCAGTACTACTGCTGCTGTTAACTAACATTTACCTTATTGTCACATCTACTATCAGTACTACTGCTGTTAACTAACATTTACCTTATTGTCACATCTACTATCAGTACTACTGCTGTTAACTAACATTTACCTTATTGTCACATCTACTATCAGTGCTACTACTGCTAACCAACATTTACTTTATTGTCACATCTGCTATCAGTTCTACTAATGTTAACTAACATTTACAGTATTATCACATCTACTACTGCTAACCAACATTTACTTTATTGTCACATCTGCTATCAGTTCTACTAATGTTAACTAACATTTACAGTATTATCACATCTGCTATCAGTGCTACTACTGCTGTTAACTAACATTTACCTTCTTGTCACATCTACTATTAGTGCTACTATTGCTGTTAACTAACATTTACCTTATTGTCACATCTACTATCAGAGCTACTACTGCTGTTAACTGACATTTACCTTATTGTCACATCTACTATTAGTACTACTACTGTTAACTAAAATTTACCTTATTGTCACATCTACTGCTGTTAACTAACATTTACCTTATTGTCACATCTGCTATCAGTACTACTACTGCTGTTAACTAACATTTACCTTATTGTCACATCTACTATCAGTACTACTACTGCTGTTAACATTTACCTTATTGTCACATCTACTATCAGTACTACTGCTGTTAACTAACATTTATCTTATTGTCAGACTACTGCTGTTAACTAACATTTATCTTATTGTCACATCTACTGTCAGTGCTACTGCTGTTAACTAACATTTACCTTATTGTCACATCTACTATCAGTGCTACTACTGCTAACTAACATTTACCTTATTGTCACATCTACTATCAGTACTACTGCTGTTAACTAACATTTACCTTATTGTCACATCTACTATCAGTACTACTGCTGTTAACTAACATTTACCTTATTGTCACATCTACTATCAGTACTACTGCTGTTAACTAACATTTACCTTCTTGTCACATCTACTATCAGTACTACTGCTGTTAACTAACATTTACCTTATTGTCACATCTATCAGTACTACTGTTAACATTTACCTTATTGTCACATCTGCTATCAGTGCTACTGCTGTTAACTAACATTTACCTTATTGTCACATCTACTATCAGTACTACTGCTGTTAACTAACATTTACCTTATTGTCACATCTGCTATCAGTACTACTACTGCTGTTAACTAACATTTACCTTATTGTCACATCTGCTATCAGTGCTACTACTGCTAACTAACATTTACCTTATTGTCACATCTACTATCAGTACTACTGCTGTTAACTAACATTTACCTTATTGTCACATCTACTATCAGTGCTACTGCTGTTAACTAACATTTACTTTATTGTCACATCTACTATCAGTACTACTGCTGTTAACTAACATTTACCTTATTGTCACATCTACTATCAGTGCTACTGCTGTTAACTAACATTTACCTTATTGTCACATCTACTATCAGTGCTACTGCTATAATTTACCTTATTGTCACATCTACTATCAGTACTACTGCTGTTAACTAACATTTACCTTATTGTCACATCTACTATCAGTACTACTACTGCTGTTAACTAACATTTACCTTATTGTCACATCTACTATCAGTACTGCTGCTGTTAACTAACATTTACCTTATTGTCACATCTACTATCAGTACTACTGCTGTTAACTAACATTTACCTTATTGTCACATCTACAGTACTACTGCTGTTAACTAACATGTACCTTATTGTCACATCTACTATCAGTACTACTGCTGTTAACGAATATTTATCTTCTTGTCACATCTACTATCAGTACTACTGCTGTTAACTAACATTTACCTTATTGTCACATCTACTATCAGTACTACTACTGTTAATTAACATTTACCTTATTGTCACATCTACTATCAGTGCTACTACTGCTAACTAACATTTACTTTATTGTCACATCTGCTATCAGTACTACTGCTGTTAACTAACATTTACCTTATTGTCACATCTGCTATCAGTACTACTGCTGTTAACTAACATTTACCTTATTGTCACATCTACTATCAGTACTACTGCTGTTAACTAACATTTACCTTATTGTCACATCTACTATCAGTACTACTACTGTTAACAAACATTTACCTTATTGTCACATCTACTATCAGTACTACTGCTGTTAACTAACATTTACCTTATTGTCACATCTACTATCAGTGCTACTACTGCTGTTAACTAACATTTATCTTATTGTCACATCTACTATCAGTACTACTGCTGTTAACTAACATTTATCTTATTGTCACATATACTGTCAGTGCTACTACTGATAACTAACATTTACCTTCTTGTCACATCTACTACCAGTACTACTGCTGTAAATGGATATTTATCTTCTTGTCACATCTGCTATCAGTACTACTGCTGTTAACTATCATTCACCTTCTTGT
The DNA here is from genome assembly GCF_019279795.1 of Protopterus annectens. Lineage (NCBI taxonomy): Eukaryota > Metazoa > Chordata > Ceratodontiformes > Protopteridae > Protopterus > Protopterus annectens. The sequence goes on from NC_056732.1 coordinate 772,105,258, forward strand.
CACATCTACTACCAGTACTACTGCTGCTAACTAACATTTACCTTCTTGTCACATCTACTATCAGTGCTACTGTTAACTAACATTTACCTTCTTGTCACATCTATTGTCAGTACTACTACTGCTGTTAACTAACATTTACCTTATTGTCACATCTACTATCAGTACTACTGCTGTTAACTAACATTTACCTTATTGTCACATCTACTATCAGTACTACTGCTGTTAACTCACATTTACCTTATTGTCACATCTACTGTCAGTAGTACTGCTGTTAACTTACATTTACCTTATTGTCACATCTACTATCAGTGCTACTGCTGTTAACTAACATTTACCTTCTTGTCACATCTACTGTCAGTACTACTGCTGTTAACTAACATTTACCTTATTGTCACATCTACTATCAGTACTACTGCTGTTAACTAACATTTACCTTATTGTCACATCTGCTATCAGTACTACTACTGTTAACTAACATTTACTTTATTGTCACATCTACTATCAGTACTACTGCTGTTAACTAACATTTACCTTATTGTCACATCTACTATCAGTGCTACTACTGTTAACTAACATTTACCATATTGTCACATCTACTATCAGTACTACTGCTGTTAACTAACACTTACTTTATTGTCACATCTACTATCGGTACTACTACTGTTATCTAACATTTAAGTTATTGTCACATCTACTTTTACTGCTACTGCTGTTAATTAACATTTACCTTATTGTCACATCTAATGTCAGTACTACTGCTGTTAACTAACATTTACCTTATTGTCACATCTACTATCAGTACTACTGCTGTTAACTAACATTTACCTTATTGTCACATCTACTATCAGTGCTACTACTGCTGTTAACTAACATTTACCTTATTGTCACATCAACTATCAGAGCTACTACTGCTGTTAACTAACATCTACCTTATTGTCACATCTACTATCAGTGCTACTGCTGTTAACTAACATTTACCTTATTGTCACATCTACTATCAGTACTACTACTGCTGTTAACTAACATTTACCTTATTGTCACATCTACTATCAGTACTGCTACTGCTGTTAACTAACATTTACCTTATTGTCACATCTACTATCAGTGCTACTGCTGTTAACTAACATTTACCTTATTGTCACATCTACTATCAGTGCTACTGCTGTTAACTAACATTTACCTTATTGTCACATCTACTATCAGTACTACTGCTGTTAACTAACATTTACCTTATTGTCACATCTACTATCAGTGCTACTGCTGTTAACTAACATTTACCTTATTGTCACATCTACTATCAGTACTACTACTGCTGTTAACTAACATTTACCTTATTGTCACATTTACTGCTAACAAACATTTACCTTATTGTCACATCTACTATCAGTGCTACTACTGCTAACATTTACCTTATTGTCACATCTACTATCAGTACTACTGCTGTTAACTAACATTTACCTTATTGTCACATCTACTATCAGTACTACTACTGCTGTTAACTAACATTTACCTTATTGTCACATTTACTATCAGTACTACTGCTGTTAACTAACATTTATCTTATTGTCACATCTATCAGTACTACTGCTGTTAACTAACATTTACCTTATTGTCACATCTACTATCAGTGCTACTACTGCTGTTAACTAACATTTACCTTATTGTCACATCTACTATCAGTACTACTACTGTTAACTAACATTTACCTTATTGTCACATCTACTATCAGTGCTACTACTGCTGTTAACTAACATTTACCTTATTGTCACATCTGCTATCAGTGCTACTACTGCTGTTAACTAACATTTACCTTATTGTCACATCTACTATCAGTGCTACTACTGCCGTTAACTATTTACCTTACTGTCACATCAACTATCAGTGCTACTGCTAACTGACATTTACCTTATTGTCACATCTACTATCAGTGCTACTACTGCTAACTAACATTTACCTTATTGTCACATCTACTATCAGTACTACTGCTGTTAACTAACATTTACCTTATTGTCACATCTGCTATCAGTACTACTACTGCTGTTAACTAACATTTACCTTATTGTCACATCTACTATCAGTACTACTGCTGTAACTAACATTGACCTTTTTGTCACATCTGCTATCAGTGCTACTGCTAACTAACATTTACCTTATTGTCACATCTATTGTCAGTACTACTACTGCTGTTAACTAACATTTACCTTATTGTCACATCTACTATCAGTACTACTGCTGTTAACTAACATTTACCTTATTGTCACATCTGCTATCAGTACTACTACTGCTGTTAACTAACATTTACCTTATTGTCACATCTACTATCAGTGCTTATACCACTGCTAACTACCATTTACCGTATTGTCACATCTGCTATCAGTGCTACTACTGCTCATTAACAATTACCTTATTTTCACATCTTCTATCAATACTACTGCTGTGAAGTAACATTTACCTTTTTATCACATCTACTTTTACTGCTACTGCTGTTAACTAACATTTACCTTCTTGTCACATCTACTGTCAGTACTACTGCTGTTAACTAACATTTACCTTATTGTCACATCTACTATCAGTACTACTGCTGTTTACTAACATTTACATTATTGTCACATCTACTATCAGTATACTGCTGTTAACTAATATTTACCTTATTGCTACATCTGCTATCAGTACTACTGCTGTTAACTAACATTTACGTTATTGTCACATCTACTATCAGTACTACTGCTGTTAACTAACATTTACCTTATTGTCACATCTGCTATCAGTGCTACTACTGCTAACTAGCATTTACCTTATTGTCACATCTGCTATCAGTGCTACTTCTGCTATTTACTAACATTTACCTAATTGTCAAATCTACAATCAGTACTACTGCTGTTAACTAACATTTACCTTCTTGTCACATCTACTATCAGTGCTACTGCTAACTAACATTTACCTTATTGTCACATCTGCTATCAGTACTACTGCTGTTAACTAACATTTACCTTCTTGTCACATCTACTATCAGTACTACTGCTGTTAACTAACATTTACCTTATTGTCACATCTACTATCAGTGCTACTACTGCTGTTAACTAACATTTACCTTATTGTCACATCTGCTATCAGTACTACTACTGCTAACTAACATTTACTATATTGTCATATCTACTATCAGTGCTACTGCTAACTAACATTTACCTTATTGTCACATCTACTATCAGTGCTACTGCTAACTAACCTTTACCTTTTTGTCACATCTACTATCAGTACTACTGCTGTTAACTAACATTTACCTTATTGTCACATCTGCTATCAGTACTACTGCTGTTAACTAACATTTACCTTATTGTCACATCTACTATCAGTACTACTACTGCTGTTAACTAACATTTACCTTATTGTCACATCTACTATCAGTGCTACTGCTGTTAACTAACATTTACCTTATTGTCACATCTGCTATCAGTGCTACTACTGCTGTTAACTAACATTTACCTTATTGTCACATCTGCTATCAGTACTACTGCTAACTAACATTTACCTTATTGTCACATCTACTATCAGTACTACTGCTGTTAACTAACATTTACCTTATTGTCACATCTACTATCAGTGCTACTACTGCTGTTAACTAACATTTACCTTATTGTCACATCTACTATCAGTACTACTGCTGCTGGTAACTAACATTTACCTTATTGTCATCTATCTGTACTGCTGCTACTAACTAACATTTACCTTATTGTCACATTTACTATCAGTACTACTGCTGCTAAATAACATTTACCTTATTGTCACATCTGCTATCAGTACTACTGCTGTAACTAACATTTACCTTATTGTCACATCTACTATCAGTACTACTACTGCTGTTAACTAACATTGACCTTTTTGTCACATCTGCTATCAGTGCTACTGCTAACTAACATTTACCTTATTGTCACATCTACTGTCAGTACTACTACTGCTGTTAACTAACATTTACCTTGTTGTCACATCTGCTATCAGTACTAGGACTGATGTTAACTAACATTTACCTTATTGTCACATCTACTATCAATACTACTGCTGTTAACTCACATTTACCTTATTGTCACATCTACTATCAGTACTACTGCTTTTAAGTAACATTTACCTTATTGTCACATCTACTGTCAGTACTACTGCTGTTAACTAACATTTACCTTCTTGTCACATCTACTATCAGTACTACTGCTGTTAACTAACATTTACCTTATTGTCACATCTACTATCAGTACTACTGCTGTTAACTAACATTTACCTTATTGTCACATCTACTGTCAGTACTACTGCTGTTAACTAACATTTACCTTATTGTCACATCTACTGTCAGTACTACTACTGCTGTTAACTAACATTTACCTTATTGTCACATCTACTATCAGTGCTACTACTGCTGTTAACTAACATTTACCTAATTGTCACATCTGCTATCAGTGCTACTACTGCATTAAATAGCATTTACCTTATTGTCACATCTGCTATCAGTAATACTGCTAACAAACATTTACCTTATTGTCATATCTACTATCAGTCCTACTGCTGTTAATTAATATTTACCTTATTGTCACATCTAATATCAGTGCTACTACTGCTGGTAACTAACATTTACCTTATTGTCACATCTGCTATCAGTACTACTGCTGTTACCTAACATTTACCTTATTGTCACATCTACTATCAGTGCTACTACTGCTGTTAACTAACATCTACCTTATTGTCACATCTACTATCAGTACTACTGATGTAAACTAACCTTTACCTTCTTGTCAAATCTACTATCAGTACTACTGCTAACTAACATTTACCTTATTGTCACATCTACTACTGCTGTTAACTAACATTTACCTTATTGTCACATCTACTGTCAATACTACTGCTGTTAACTAACATTTACCTTATTGTCACATCTACTGTCAGTACTACTGCTGTTAACTAACATTTACCTTATTGTCACATCTACTATCAGTACTACTGCTGTTAACTAACATTTACCTTATTGTCACATCTACTATCAGTACTACTTCTGCTGTTAACTAACATTTACCTTATTGTCACATCTGCTGCTACTACTGCTGTTAACTAACATTTACCTTATTGTCACATCTACTATCAGTACTACTACTGCTGTTAACTAACATTTACCTTATTGTCACATCTACTATCAGTACTACTGCTGTTAACTAACATTTACCTTATTGTCACATCTACTATCAGTACTACTGCTGCTAACTAACATTTACCTTATTGTCACATCTACTATCAGTGCTACTACTGCTGTTAACTAACATTTACCTTATTGTCACATCTACTATCAGTACTACTGCTGTTAACTAACATTTACCTTATTGTCACATCTACTGTCAGTACTACTGCTGTTAACTAACATTTACCTTATTGTCACATCTACTGTCAGTACTACTACTGCTGTTAACTACATTTACCTTCTTGTCACATCTACTATCAGTACTACTGCTGTTAACTAACATTTACCTTATTGTCACATCTACTATCAGTACTACTGCTGTTAACTAACATTTACCTTCTTGTCACATCTACTATCAGTGCTACTGCTGTTAACTAACATTTACCTTCTTGTCACATCTACTATCAGTGCTACTGCTGTTAACTAACATTTACCTTATTGTCACATCTACTATCAGTACTACTGCTGTTAACTAACATTTACCTTATTGTCACATCTACTATCAGTAACTAACATTTACCTTTTTCTCACATCTACTATCAGTGCTACTGTTATCTAACATTTACCTTATTGTCACATCTACTGTCAGTACTACTGCTGTTAACTAACATTTACCTTATTGTCACATCTGCTATCAGTACTACTACTGCTGTTAACTAACATTTACCTTATTGTCACATCTACTATCAGTACTACTACTGCTGTTAACTAACATTTACCTTATTGTCATATCTACTGTCAGCACTACTACTGTTAACTAACATTTACCTTATTGTCACATCTACTATCAGTACTACTACTGCTGTAAACTAACATTTACCTTATTGTCACATCTAATATCAGTGCTACTGCTGTTAACTCACATTTACCTTCTTGTCAGATCTACTGTCAGTGCTACTACTGCTGTTAACTAACATTTACCTTATTGTCACATCTACTATCAGTGCTACTGCTGTTAACTAACATTTACCTTATTGTCACATCTACTATCAGTACTACTGCTGTTAACTAACATTTACCTTATTGTCACATCTGCTATCAGTCCTTATTGTGGCATCTACTATCAGTGCTACTACTGCTGTTAACTAACATCTACCTTATTGTCACATCTACTATCAGTGCTACTACTGCTGTTAACTAACATTTACCTTATTGTCACATCTACTATCAGTACTACTGCTGCTGTTAACTAACATTTACCTTATTGTCACATCTGCTATCAGTACTACTGCTGTTAACTAACATTTACCTTATTGTCACATCTACTATCAGTACTACTGCTGTTAACTAACATTTACCTTATTGTCACATCTACTATCAGTGCTACTGCTGTTAACTAACATTTACCTTATTGTCACATCTACTATCAGTACTACTGTTGTTAACTAACATTTACCTTATTGTCACATCTACTGTCAGTACTACTGCTGTTAACTAACATTTACCTTATTGTCAAATCTACTATCAGTACTACAACTGCTGGTAACTAACATGTACCTTATTGTCACATGCAGTTGTACTACTGCTGTTAACTAACATTACCCATATTGTCAAATCTACTATCAGTACTAGTATGTCTGTTAACAAACATTTACCTTATTGTCACATCTACTATCATTACCTAACATTTACCTTATTGTCACATCTACTATCAGTGCTACTGCTGCTAACTAACATTTACCTTCTTGTCACATCTACTATCAGTACTACTGCTGTTAACTAACATTTACCTTTTTGTCACATCTACTATCAGTGCTACTGCTGCTGTTAACTAACATTTACCTTATTGTCACATCTACTATCAGTACTACTGCTGTTAACTAACATTTACCTTATTGTCACATCTACTATCAGTGCTACTACTGCTGTTAACTAACATTTACCTTATTGTCATATCTACTATCAGTACTACTGCTGTTAACTAACATTTACCTTATTGTCACATCTACTATCAGTACTACTACTGTTAACTAACATTTACCTTATTGTCACATCTACTATCAGTACTACTGCTGTTAACTAACATTTACCTTATTGTCACATCTACTATGAGTGCTACTACTGTTAACTAACATTTACCTTATTGTCACATCTACTATCAGTACTACTGCTGCTAACTAACATTTACCTTATTGTCACATCTACTATCAGTACTGCTGCTGTTAACTAAAATTTACCTTATTGTCACATCTGCTATCAGTGTTACTGCTGTTAACTAACATTTACCTTATGGTCACATCTACTATCAGTGCTACTGCTATCATTTACCTTGTTGTCACATCTACTATCAGTACTTCTGCTGCTGTTAACTAACACTTACCGTATTGTCACCACTACTATCAGTACTACTGCTAACTAACATTTATCTTATTGTCACAACTACTATCAGTGCTACTGCTGTTAACATTTACCTTATTGTCAAATCTACTATCAGTGCTACTGCTGCTAATTAACATTTACCTTATTGTCACATCTACTATCAGTACAACTACTGCTGTTAACTAACATTTACCTTATTGTCACATCTACTATCAGTGCTACTACTGCTGTTAACTAACATTTACCTTATTGTCACATCTACTATCAGTACTACTGCTGTTAACTAACATTTACCTTATTGTCACATCTACTATCAGTACTACTGCTGTTAACTAACATTTACCTTATTGTCACATCTACTATCAGTACTACTGCTGCTGTTAACTAACATTTACCTTATTGTCACATCTACTATCAGTACTACTGCTGTTAACTAACATTTACCTTATTGTCACATCTACTATCAGTACTACTACTGCTGTTAACTAACATTTACCTTATTGTCACATCTACTATCAGTGCTACTGCTAACTAACATTTACCTTATTGTCACATCTACTATCAGTACTACTGCTGTTAACTAACATTTACCTTATTGTCACATCTACTATCAGTACTACTGCTGCTGTTAACTAACATTTACCTTATTGTCACATCTACTATCAGTGCTACTGCTGTTAACTAACATTTACCTTATTGTCACATCTACTATCAGTACTACTACTGCTGTTAACTAACATTTACCTTATTGTCACATCTACTATCAGTACTACTGCTGTTAACTAACATTTACCTTATTGTCACATCTACTATCAGTAGTACTGCTGTTAACTAACATTTACCTTATTGTCACATCTACTATCAGTACTACTGCTGTTAACTAACATTTACCTTATTGTCACATCTACTATCAGTACTACTGCTGTTAACTAACATTTACCTTATTGTCACATCTACTATCAGTACTACTGCTGTTAACTAACATTTACCTTCTTCTCACATCTACTGTCAGTACTACTGCTTTTAACTAAGGTTTACCTGATTGTCACATCCACTATCAGTACTACTGCTAATATTTACCTTTTTGTCACATCTACTGTCAGTACTATTACTGCTGTTAACTAACATTTACCTTCTTGTCACATCTACTATCAGTACTACTGCTGTTAACTAACATTTACCTTATTGTCACATCTACTATCAGTACTACTACTGCTGTTAACTAACATTTACCTTATTGTCACATCTACTATCAGTACTACTACTGCTGTTAACTAACATTTACCTTATTGTCACATCTACTATCAGTGCTACTACTGTTAACTAACATTTACCTTATTGTCACATCTACTATCAGTACTACTACTGCTGTTAACTAACATTTACCTTATTGTCACATCTACTATCAGTGCTACTACTGCTGTTAACTAACATTTACCTTATTGTCACATCTACTATCAGTACTACTACTGCTGTTAACTAACATTTACCTTATTGTCACATCTACTATCAGTGCTACTACTGCTAACTAACATTTACCTTATTGTCACATCTGCTATCAGTGCTACTGCTGCTAATTAACATTTACCTTATTGTCACATCTACTATCAGTACTACTGCTGTTATCTAACATTTACCTTATTGTCACATATACTATCAGTACTACTGCTGTTAACTAACATTTACCTTATTGTCACATCTACTATCAGTACTACTGCTGTTAACTAACATTTACCTTATTGTCACATCTACTATCAGTACTACTACTGCTGTTAACTAACATTTACCTTATTGTCACATCTACTATCAGTACTACTGCTGTTAACTAACATTTACCTTATTGTCACATCTACTGTCAGTACTACTGCTGTTAACTAACATTTACCTTATTGTCACATCTACTATCAGTACTACTGCTGTTAACTAACATTTACCTTATTGTCACATCTACTATCAGTGCTACTACTGCTGTTAACTAACATTTACCTTATTGTCACATCTACTATCAGTGCTACTACTGCTGTTAACTAACATTTACCTTATTGTCACATCTACTATCAGTACTACTACTGCTGTTAACTAACATTTACCTTATTGTCACATCTACTATCAGTACTACTGCTGTTAACATTTACCTTATTGTCACATCTGATATCAGAGCTACTACTGCTGTTAAATAAAATTTACCTTATTGTCACATCTACTCTCAGTACTACTGCTGTTAACTAACATTTACCTTATTGTCACATATACTATCAGTACTACTGCTGTTAACTAACATTTACCTTATTGTCACATCTACTATCAGTGCTACTACTGCTGTTAACTAACATTTACCTTATTGTCACATCTACTATCAGAACTACTGCTGTTAACTAACATTTACCTTATTGTCACATCCACTATCAGTGCTACTACTGCTGTTAACTAACATTTACCTTATTGTCACATCTACTATCAGTACTACTGCTGTTAACTAACATTTACCTTATTGTCACATCTACTATCAGTGCTACTGCTGTTAATTAACATTTACCTTATTGTCACATCTACTATCAGTACTACTGCTGTTAACTAACATTTACCTTATTGTCACATCTACTATCAGTGCTACTGCTGTTAACTAACATTTAACTTATTGTCACATCTACAATCAGTGCTACTGCTAACTGACATTTACCTTATTGTCACATCTACTATCAGTACTACTGCTGTTAACTAACATTTACCTTATTGTCACATCTACTATCAGTACTACTGCTGCTGTTAACTAACATTTACCTTATTGTCACATCTACTATCAGTGCTACTGCTGTTAACTAACATTTACCTTATTGTCACATCTACTGTCAGTACTACTACTGTTAACTAACATTTACCTTATTGTCACATCTACTATCAATACTACTGCTGTTAACTAACATTTACCTTATTGTCACATCTACTATCAGTGCTACTACTGCTGTTAACTAACATTTACCTTATTGTCACATCTACTATCAGTGCTACTACTGTTAACTAACATTTACCTTATTGTCACATCTACTATCAGTACTACTGCTGTTAACTAACATTTACCTTATTGTCACATCTACTATCAGTACTACTACTGCTGTTAACTAACATTTACCTTATTGTCACATCTACTATCAGTACTACTGCTGTTAACTAACATTTACCTTATTGTCACATCTACTATCAGTGCTACTACTGCTGTTAACTAACATTTACCTTATTGTCACATCTACTATCAGTGCTACTGCTGTTAACTAACATTTACCTTATTGTCACATCTACTATCAGTACTACTGCTGTTAACTAACATTTACCTTATTGTCACATCTACTATCAGTGCTACTGCTGCTGTTAACTAACATTTACCTTATTGTCACATCTACTATCAGTACTACTGCTGCTGTTAACTAACATTTACCTTATTGTCACATCTACTATCAGTACTACTGCTGTTAACTAACATTTACCTTATTGTCACATCTACTATCAGTGCTACTACTGCTAACTAACATTTACCTTATTGTCACATCTACTATCAGTACTACTGCTGTTAACTAACATTTACCTTATTGTCACATCTACTATCAGTGCTACTACTGCTGTTAACTAACATTTACCTTATTGTCACATCTACTATCAGTACTACTACTGCTGTTAACTAACATTTACCTTATTGTCACATCTACTATCAGTGCTACTGTTAACTAACATTTACCTTCTTGTCACATCTACTGTCAGTACTACTACTGCTGTTAACTAACATTTACCTTATTGTCACATCTACTATCAGTGCTACTACTGCTGTTAACTAACATTTACCTTATTGTCACATCTACTATCAGTACTACTGCTGTTAACTAACATTTACCTTATTGTCACATCTACTGTCAGTACTACTGCTGTTAACTAACATTTACCTTATTGTCACATCTACTATCAGTACTACTGCTGTTAACTAACATTTACCTTATTGTCACATCTACTATCAGTACTACTGCTGTTAACTAACATTTACCTTATTGTCACATCTACTATCAGTGCTACTACTGTTAACTAACATTTACCTTATTGTCACATCTACTATCATTGCTACTACTGCTAACTAACATTTACCTTATTGTCACATCTACTATCAGTACTACTGCTGTTAACTAACATTTACCTTATTGTCACATCTACTATCAGTACTACTACTGCTGTTAACTAACATTTACCTTCTTGTCACATCTACTATCAGTACTACTGCTGTTAACTAACATTTACCTTATTGTCACATCTACTATCAGTACTACTGCTGTTAACTAACATTTACCTTATTGTCACATCTACTATCAGTGCTACTACTGCTGTTAACTAACATTTACCTTATTGTCACATCTACTATCTGTAACTAACATTTACCTTATTGTCACATCTACTATCAGTACTACTGCTGTTAACTAACATTTACCTTATTGTCACATCTACTATCAGTACTACTGCTGTTAACTAACATTTACCTTATTGTCACATCTACTATCAGTAACTAACATTTACCTTTTTGTCACATCTACTATCAGTGCTACTGCTGTTAACTAACATTTACCTTCTTGTCACATCTACTATCAGTACTACTACTGCTGTTAACTAACATTTACCTTATTGTCACATCTACTATCAGTGCTACTGCTGTTAACTAACATTTACCTTCTTGTCACATCTACTATCAGTACTACTGCTGTTAACTAACATTTACCTTCTTGTCACATCTACTATCAGTACTACTGCTGTTAACTAACATTTACCTTATTGTCACATCTACTATCAGTGCTACTACTGTTAACTAACATTTACCTTATTGTCACATCTACTATCAGTACTACTGCTGCTAACATTTACCTTCTTGTCACATCTACTATCAGTACTACTGCTGCTAACTAAAATTAACCTTCTTGTCACATCTACTATCTGTAACTAACATTTACCTTTTTGTCACATCTGCTATCAGTGCTACTGCTAACTAACATTTACCTTATTGTCACATCTACTGTCAGTACTACTGCTGTTAACTAACATTTACCTTATTGTCACATCTACTATCAGTACTACTGCTGTTAACTAACATTTACCTTATTGTCACATCTACTATCAGTACTACTGCTGTTAACTAACATTTACCTTCTTGTCACATCTACTATCAGTACTACTGCTGTTAACTAACATTTACCTTATTGTCACATCTACTATCAGTACTACTACTGCTGTTAACTAACATTTACCTTATTGTCACATCTACTATCAGTACTACTACTGCTGTTAACTAACATTTACCTTATTGTCACATCTACTATCAGTACTACTACTGTTAACTAACATTTACCTTATTGTCACATCTACTATCAGTACTACTGCTGTTAACTAACATTTACCTTATTGTCACATCTACTATCAGTGCTACTACTGCTGTTAACTAACATTTACCTTATTGTCACATCTACTATCAGTGCTACTACTGCTGTTAACTAACATTTACCTTATTGTCACATCTACTATCAGTACTACTGCTGTTAACTAACATTTACCTTATTGTCACATCTACTATCAGTACTACTGCTGTTAACTAACATTTACCTTATTGTCACATCTACTGTCAGTACTACTACTGCTGTTAACTAACATTTACCTTATTGTCACATCTGCTATCAGTGTTACTGCTGTTAACTAACATTTACCTTATGGTCACATCTACTATCAGTGCTACTGCTATCATTTACCTTGTTGTCACATCTACTATCAGTACTACTGCTGCTAACTAACATTTACCTTCTTGTCACATCTACTGTCAGTACTACTGCTGTTAACTAACATTTACCTTATTGTCACATCTACTATCAGTACTACTGCTGTTAACTAACATTTACCTTATTGTCACATCTACTATCAGTACTACTACTGCTGTTAACTAACATTTACCTTATTGTCACATCTACTATCAGTGCTACTGCTGTTAACTAACATTTACCTTATTGTCACATCTACTATCAGTGCTACTGCTGTTAACTAACATTTACCTTATTGTCACATCTACTATCAGTGCTACTACTGCTAACATTTACCTTATTGTCACATCTACTATCAGTGCTACTGCTGTTAACTAACATTTACCTTATTGTCACATCTGCTATCAGTGCTACTGCTGTTAACTAACATTTACCTTATTGTCACATCTACTGTCAGTACTACTGTTAACTAACATTTACCTTATTGTCACATCTACTATCAGTACTACTGCTGTTAACTAACATTTACCTTATTGTCACATCTACTATCAGTACTACTGCTGCTAACTAACATTTACCTTATTTTCAAATCTGCTACTACTGCTGTTAACTAACATGTACCTTATTGTCACATCTACTGTCAGTACTACTGCTGTTAACTAACATTTACCTTATTGTCACATCTACTGTCAGTACTACTGCTGTTAACTAACATTTACCTTCTTGTCACATCTACTGTCAGTACTACTACTGCTGTTAACTAACATTTACCTTATTGTCACATCTACTATCAGTGCTACTGCTGTTAACTAACATTTACCTTATTTTCACATCTACTTTCAGTACCACTGCTGTTAACTAACATTTACTATATTGTCATATCTACTATCAGTGCTACTGCTAACTAACATTTACCTTATTGTCACATCTACTATCAGTGCTACTGTTGTTAACTAACATTTACATTATTGTCACATCTACTATCAGTGCTACTGCTGTTAACTAACATTTACCTTATTGTCACATCTACTATCAGTACTACTGCTGCTGTTAACTAACATTTACCTTATTGTCACATCTACTATCAGTACTACTGCTGTTAACTAACATTTACCTTCTTGTCACATCTACTATCAGTACTACTACTGCTGTTAACTAACATTTACCTTATTGTCACATCTACTATCAGTACTACTGCTGTTAACTAACATTTACCTTATTGTCACATCTACTATCAGTACTACTGCTGTTAACTAACATTTACCTTATTGTCACATCTACTATCAGTACTACTACTGCTGTTAACTAACATTTACCTTATTGTCACATCTACTATCAGTGCTACTACTGCTGTTAACTAACATTTACCTTATTGTCATACCAACTATCAGTGCTGCTGCTGTTAAATAACATTTACCTTATTGTCACACCTACTATCAATGCTACCGCTAACTAACATTTACCATATTGTCACATCTACTATCAGTACTACTGCTGTTAACTAACATTTACCTTATTGTCACATCTACTATTAGAACTACTACTGCTGTTAACTAAAATTTACCTTATTGTCACATCTACTATCAGTACTATATCTGCTCTTAACTAACATTTACCTAATTGTCACATCTACTGTCAGTGCTACTGCTATTAACTAACATTTACCTTATTGTCATATCTGCTATCAGTACTACTGCTGTTAACTAACATTTACCTTATTGTGACATCTACTATCAGTGCTACTGCTGTTAATTAACATTTTATTGCCACATCTACTATCAGTGCTACTACTGCTGTTAACTAACATTTACCTTATTGTCATATCTACTATCAGTACTACTGCTGTTAACTAACATTTACCTTATTGTCACATCTACTGTCAGTACTACTGCTGTTAACTAACATTTACCTTATTGTCACATCTACTATCAGTGCTACTACTGCTGTTAACTAACATTTACCTTATTGTCACATCTACTATCAGTGCTACTACTGCTGTTAACTAACATTTACCTTATTGTCACATCTACTATCAGTGCTACTACTGCTGTTAACTAACATTTACCTTATTGTCACATCTACTATCAGTGCTACTACTGCTGTTAACTAACATTTACCTTATTGTCACATCTACTATCAGTACTACTGCTGTTAACTAACATTTACCTTATTGTCACATCTACTATCAGTGCTACTACTGCTGTTAACTAACATTTACCTTATTGTCACATTTACTTTCAGTACTACTGCTGTTAACTAACATTTACCTTATTGTCACATCTACTATCAGTACTACTGCTGTTAACTAACATTTACCTTATTGTCACATCTACTATCAGTACTACTGCTGTTAACTAACATTTACCTTATTGTCACATCTACTATCAGTGCTACTGCTGCTGTTAACTAACATTTACCTTATTGTCACATCTACTATCAGTACTACTGCTGTTAACTAACATTTACCTTATTGTCACATCTACTTTCAGTACCACTGCTGTTAACTAACATTTACTATATTGTCATATCTACTATCAGTGCTACTGCTAACTAACATTTACCTTATTGTCACATCTACTATCAGTACTACTGCTGTTAACTAACATTTACCTTCTTGTCACATCTACTGTCAGTACTACTACTGCTGTTAACTAACATTTACCTTATTGTCACATCTACTATCAGTGCTACTGCTGTTAACTAACATTTACCTTATTGTCACATCTACTATCAGTGCTACTGCTAACTAACCTTTACCTTTTTGTTAAATTTACTGTCAGTACTACTACTGCTAACTGACATTTACCTTCTTGTCACATCTACTGTCAGTACTACTGCTGTTAACTAAGGTTTACCTTATTGTCACATCTACTATCAGTGCTACTGCTAACTGACATTTACCTTCTTCTCACATCTACTGTCAGTACTACTGCTGTTAACTAAGGTTTACCTTATTGTCACATCCACTATCAGTACTACTACTGCTGTTAACTAACACTTACTTTATTGTCACATCTACTATCAGTACTACTACTGTTATCTAACATTTAAGTTATTGTCACATCTACTTTTAGTGCTACTGCTGTTAATTAACATTTACCTTCTTGTCACATCTACTATCAGTACTACTACTGCTGTTAACTAACATTTACCTTATTGTCACATCTACTATCAGTACTACTACTGTTAACTAACATTTACCTTATTGTCACATCTACTGGCAGTACTACTGCTGTTAACTAACGTTTACCTTATTGTCACATCTACTATCAGTACTACTGCTGTTAACTAACATTTACCTTATTGTCACATCTACTATCAGTGCTACTACTGCTGTTAACTAACATTTACCTTATTGTCACATCTACTATCAGTGCTACTACTGTTAACTAACATTTACCTTATTGTCACATCTACTATCAGTACTACTACTGCTGTTAACTAACATTTACCTTATTGTCACATCTACTATCAGTACTACTGCTGTTAACTAACATTTACCTTATTGTCACATCTACTATCAGTACTACTACTGCTGTTAACTAACATTTACCTTATTGTCACATCTACTATCAGTACTACTACTGCTGTTAACTAACATTTACCTTATTGTCACATCTACTATCAGTGCTACTACTGCTGTTAACTAACATTTACCTTATTGTCACATCTACTATCAGTACTACTGCTGTTAACTAACATTTACCTTATTGTCACATCTACTATCAGTACTACTGCTGTTAACTAACATTTACCTTATTGTCACATCTACTATCAGTACTACTGCTGTTAACTAACATTTACCTTATTGTCACATCTACTATCAGTGCTACTACTGCTGTTAACTAACATTTACCTTATTGTCACATCTACTATCAGTACTACTGCTGTTAACTAACATTTACCTTATTGTCACATCTACTATCAGTACTACTGCTGTTAATTAACATTTACCTTATTGTCACATCTACTATCAGTGCTACTACTGCTGTTAACTAACATTTACCTTATTGTCACATCTACTATCAGTGCTACTACTGCTGTTAACTAACATTTACCTTATTGTCACATCTACTATCAGTACTACTGCTGTTAACTAACATTTACCTTATTGTCACATCTACTATCAGTACTACTGCTGTTAACTAACATTTACCTTATTGTCACATCTACTATCAGTGCTACTACTGCTGTTAACTAACATTTACCTTATTGTCACATCTACTATCATTGTTCCTGCTGCTAACTAACATTAACCTTATGGTCATATCTACTATCAGTGCTAGTACTGCTGTTAACAAACATTTACCTTATTGTCACATCTACTATCAGTACTACTGCTGTTAACTAACATTTACCTTATTGTCACATCTACTATCAGTACTACTGCTGTTAACTAACATTTACCTTATTGTCACATTTGCTATCAGTGCTACTACTGCTGTTAACTAACATTTACCTTATTGTCACATCTACTATCAGTACTACTGCTGTTAACTTACATTTACCGTCTTGTCACATCTACTATCATTGCTACTGCTGTTAACTAACATTTACCTTCTTGTCACATCTACTATCAGTACTACTACTGCTGTTAACTAACATTTACCTTATTGTCACATCTACTATCAGTACTACTGCTGTTAACTAACATTTACCTTCTTGTCACATCTGCTATCAGTGCTACTGCTGTTAACTAACATTTACCTTCTTGTCACATCTACTATCAGTACTACTGCTGTTAACTAACATTTACCTTATTGTCACATCTACTGTCAGTACTACTACTGTTAACTAACATTTACCTTATTGTCACATCTACTATCAGTACTACTACTGCTGTTAACTAACATTTACCTTATTGTCACATCTACTATCAGTGCTACTGCTGTTAACTAACATTTACCTTATTGTCACATCTACTATCAGTACTACTGCTGTTAACTAACATTTACCTTATTGTCACATCTACTATCAGTACTACTACTGCTGTTAACTAACATTTACCTTATTGTCACATCTACTATCAGTACTACTGCTGTTAACTAACATTTACCTTATTGTCACATCTACTATCAGTGCTACTACTGCTGTTAACTAACATTTACCTTATTGTCACATCTACTATCAGTACTACTACTGCTAACTAACATTTACCTTATTGTCACATCTACTATCAGTACTACTGCTGTTAACTAACATTTACCTTATTGTCACATCTACTATCAGTACTACTACTGCTGTTAACTAACATTTACCTTATTGTCACATCTACTGTCAGTACTACTGCTGTTAACTAACATTTACCTTATTGTCACATCTACTATCAAAACTACTGCTGTTAACTAAAATTTAACTAATTGTCACATCTACTATCAGAACTGCTACAGCTGTTAACTAACATTTATCTTATTTTCACAACTGCTATCAGTACCACTAATATTTACCATATTGTCACATCTACTATCAGTGCTACTACTGCTGTTAATTAACATTCACCTTATTGTCACATCTACTATCATTGCTACTGCTGTTAACTAACATTTACCTTCTTGTCACATCTTCTATCAGTACTACTACTGCTAACTAACATTTACCTTATTGTCACATCTACTATCAGTACTGCCACTGCTGTTAACTAACATTTACCTTAATGTCACATCTACTGCTACTGTTAACTAACATTTAAGTTATTGTCACATCTACTATCAGTGCTACTGCTGTTAACTAACATTTACCTTATTGTCACATCTACTATCAGTACTACTGCTGCTAACTAACATTTACCTTATTGTCACACATACTATCAGTGCTACTACTGCTGCTGTTAACTAACATTTACCTTATTGTCACACCTACTGTCAGTGCTACTACTGCTAATTAACATTTACCTTATTGTCATATCTACTATCAGTACTACTGCTGTTAACTAACATTTACCTTATTGTCACATCTACTATCAGTACTACTACTGCTGTTAACTAACATTTACCTTATTGTCACATCTACTATCAGTACTACTGCTGTTAACTAACATTTACCTTCTTGTCACATCTACTATCAGTGGTACTGCTAACTTACATTTACCGTCTTGTCACATCTACTATCATTGCTACTGCTGTTAACTAACATTTACCTTATTGTCACATCTACTGTCAGTACTACTGCTGTTAACTAACATTTACCTTCTTGTCACATCTACTATCAGTACTACTGCTGCTAACTAACATTTACCTTATTGTCACATCTACTATCAGTAACTAACATTTACCTTCTTGTCACATCTACTATCAGTGCTACTGTTAACTAACATTTACCTTATTGTCACATCTACTGTCAGTACTACTGCTGTTAACTAACATTTACCTTATTGTCACATCTACTGTCAGTACTACTGCTGTTAACTAACATTTACCTTATTGTCACATCTACTATCAGTACTACTGCTGTTAACTTACATTTACCTTATTGTCACATCTACTATCAGTACTACTGCTGTTAACTAACATTTACCTTATTGTCACATCTACTATCAGTACTACTACTGCTGTTAACTAACATTTACCTTATTGTCACATCTACTATCAGTACTACTACTGCTGTTAACTAACATTTACCTTTACCTTAATATCACATTTACTATAAGTACTATTGCTGATAAAAAACATTTCCCTTATTGTCACGTCTACTATCAGTGCCACTACTGCTTTAACTAACATTTACCTTATTGTCACATCTACTATCAGTACTACTGCTGTTAACTAACATTTACCTTATTGTCACATCTACTATCAGTACTACTACTGCTGTTAACTAACATTTATCTTATTGTCAAATCTACTATCAATACTACTGTTGCTAACTAACATTTACCTTATTGTCACATCTACTATCAGTGCTACTGCTGTTAACTAACATTTACCTTATTGTCACATCTACTATCAGTGCTACTACTGCTGTTAACTAACATTTACCTTATTGTCACATCTACTATCAGTACTACTACTGCTGTTAACTAACATTTACCTTATTGTCACATCTACTATCAGTACTACTGCTGTTAACTAACATTTACCTTATTGTCACATCTACTGTCAGTACTACTGCTGTTAACTAACATTTACCTTATTGTCACATCTACTATCAGTACTACTGCTGTTAACTAACATTTACCTTATTGTCACATCTACTATCAGTACTACTGCTGTTAACTAACATTTACCTTCTTGTCACATCTACTATCAGTACTACTACTGCTGTTAACTAACATTTACCTTATTGTCACATCTACTATCAGTACTACTGCTGTTAACTAACATTTACCTTATTGTCACATCTACTATCAGTGCTACTGCTAACTAACATTTACCTTATTGTCACATCTACTATCAGTACTACTGCTGTTAACTAACATTTACCTTATTGTCACATCTACTATCAGTGCTACTACTGTTAACTAACATTTACCTTATTGTCACATCTACTATCAGTACTACTGCTGTTAACTAACATTTACCTTATTGTCACATCTACTGTCAGTACTACTACTGTTAACTAACATTTACCTTATTGTCACATCTACTATCAGTACTACTACTGCTGTTAACTAACATTTACCTTATTGTCACATCTACTATCAGTACTACTGCTGTTAACTAACATTTACCTTCTTGTCACATCTACTATCAGTGCTACTGCTAACTAACATTTACCTTATTGTCACATCTACTGTCAGTACTACTACTGCTGTTAACTAACATTTACCTTCTTGTCACATCTACTATCAGTGCTACTGCTGTTAACTAACATTTACCTTATTGTCACATCTACTATCAGTGCTACTACTGTTAACTAACATTTACCTTATTGTCACATCTACTATCAGTGCTACTACTGCTGTTAACTAACATTTACCTTATTGTCACATCTACTATCAGTGCTACTGCTGTTAACTAACATTTACCTTATTGTCACATCTACTATCAGTACTACTGCTGTTAACTAACATTTACCTTATTGTCACATCTACTATCAGTGCTACTACTGCTGTTAACTAACATTTACCTTATTGTCACATCTACTATCAGTACTACTACTGTTAACTAACATTTACCTTATTGTCACATCTACTATCAGTACTACTGCTGTTAACTAACATTTACCTTATTGTCACATCTACTATCAGTACTACTGCTGTTAATTAACATTTACCTTATTGTCACATCTACTATCAGTGCTACTACTGCTGCTAACTAACATTTACCTTATTGTCACATCTACTGTCAGTACTACTGCTGTTATCTAACATTTACCTTATTGTCACATATACTATCAGTACTACTGCTGTTAACTAACATTTACCTTATTGCCACATCTAGTATCAGTGCTACTACTGTTAACTAACATTTACCTTATTGTCACATCTACTATCAGTACTACTACTGCTGTTAACTAATATTTACCTTATTGTCACATCTACTGTCAGTACTACTGCTGTTAACTAACATTTACCTTATTGTCACATCTACTATCAGTACTACTGCTGTTAACTAACATTTACCTTATTGTCACATCTACTATCAGTGCTACTACTGCTGTTAACTAACATTTACCTTATTGTCACATCTACTATCAGTGCTACTACTGCTAACTAACATTTACCTTATTGTCACATCTACTATCAGTACTACTACTGCTGTTAACTAACATTTACCTTATTGTCACATCTACTATCAGTGCTACTACTGTTAACTAACATTTACCTTATTGTCACATCTACTATCAGTGCTACTACTGCTGTTAACTAACATTTACCTTATTGTCACATCTACTATCAGTACTACTACTGTTAACTAACATTTACCTTATTGTCACATCTACTATCAGTACTACTGCTGTTAACTAACATTTACCTTATTGTCACATCTACTATCAGTACTACTGCTGTTAACTAACATTTACCTTATTGTCACATCTACTATCAGTACTACTGCTGTTAACTAACATTTACCTTATTGTCACATCTACTGTCAGTACTACTGCTGTTAACTAACATTTACCTTATTGTCACATCTACTATCAGTACTACTGCTGTTAACTAACATTTACCTTATTGTCACATCTACTATCAGTACTACTACTGCTAACATTTACCTTATTGTCACATCTACTATCAGTGCTACTACTGCTGTTAACTAACATTTACCTTATTGTCACATCTACTATCAGTGCTACTACTGCTAACATTTACCTTATTGTCACATCTACTATCCATGCTACTACCACTGTTAACTAACATTCACCTTATTGTCATATCTGCTAATAGTACTATGGCTGTTAACTAATCTTTACCTTATTGTCACATCTACTATCAGTAGTACTACTGCTGTTAACTAACACTTACCTTATTGTCACATCTACTATCAGTGCTACTACTGCTGTTAACTAACATTTACCTTATTGTCACATCTACTATCAGTACTACTGCTGTTAACTAACATTTACCTTATTGTCACATCTACTATCAGTACTGCTACTGCTAAGATTTACCTTATTGTCACATCTACTATCAGTGCTACTGCTGTTAACTAACATTTACCTTATTGTCACATTTACTATCAGTACTACTACTGTTAACTAACATTTACCTTATTGTCACATCTACTATCAGTACTACTGCTGTTAACTAACATTTACCTTATTGTCACATCTACTATCAGTGCTACTGCTATTAACTAACATTTACCTTATTGTCACATCTACTATCAGTACTGCTGCTGTTAACTAACATTTACCTTATTGTCACATCTACTATCAGTGCTACTGCTGTTAACTAACATTTACCTTATTGTCACATCTACTATCAGTACTACTGCTGTTAACTAACATTTACCTTATTGTCACATCTACTGTCAGTACTACTACTGCTGTTAACTAACATTTACCTTATTGTCACATCTACTATCAGTGCTACTGCTGTTAACTAACATTTACCTTATTGTCACATTTACTATCAGTACTACTACTGCTAAGATTTACCTTATTGTCACATCTACTATCAGTGCTACTGCTATTAACTAACATTTACCTTATTGTCACATCTACTACTTCTGCTCTTAACTAACATTTACCTTATTGTCACATCTACTATCAGTGCTACTGCTATTAACTAACATTTACCTTATTGTCACATCTACTATCAGTACTGCTGCTGTTAACTAACATTTACCTTATTGTCACATCTACTATCAGTACTACTGCTGTTAACTAACATTTACCTTATTGTCACATCTACTATCAGTACTACTGCTGTTAACTAACATTTACCTTATTGTCACATCTACTATCAGTGCTACTACTGTTAACTAACATTTACCTTATTGTCACATCTACTATCAGTACTACTGCTGTTAACTAACATTTACCTTATTGTCACATCTACTATCAGTACTACTGCTGTTAACTAACATTTACCTTATTGTCACATCTACTATCAGTACTACTACTGTTAACTAACATTTACCTTATTGTCACATCTACTATCAGTACTACTACTACTGCTGTTAACTAACATTTACCTTATTGTCACATCTACTATCAGTACTACTACTGCTGTTAACTAACATTTACCTTATTGTCACATCTACTATCAGTGCTACTACTGCTGTTAACTAACATTTACCTTATTGTCACATCTACTATCAGTACTACTACTGCTGTTAACTAACATTTACCTTATTGTCACATCTACTGTCAGTACTACTACTGCTGTTAACTAACATTTACCTTCTTGTCACATCTACTGTCAGTACTACTACTGCTGTTAACTAACATTTACCTTATTGTCACATCTACTATCAGTACTACTGCTGTTAACTAACATTTACCTTATTGTCACATCTACTATCAGTGCTACTGCTGTTAACTAACATTTACCTTATTGTCACATCTACTATCAGTACTACTAACATTTACCTTCTTGTCACATCTACTATCAGTGGTACTGCTAACTTACATTTACCGTCTTGTCACATCTACTATCATTGCTACTGCTGTTAACTAACATTTACCTTATTGTCACATCTACTATCAGTACTACTGCTGTTAACTAACATTTACCTTATTGTCAAATCTACTATCAGTGCAACTACTGCTGTCAACTAACATTTACCTTATTGTTACATCTACTATCAGTGATACTATTGCTGTCAACTAACATTTACCTTATTGTTACATCTACTATCAGTGCTACTATTGCTGTTAACTAGCATTTACCTTATTGTCACATCTACTATCAGTGCTACTACTGCTGTTAACTAACATTTACCTTATTGTCACATCTACTATCAGTGCTACTACTGCTGTTAACTAACATTTACCTTATTGTCACATCTACTATCAGTACTACTGCTGTTAACTAACATTTACCTTATTGTCACATCTACTATCAGTACTACTACTGCTGTTAACTAACATTTACCTTATTGTCACATCTACTATCAGTGCTACTACTGCTGTTAACTAACATTTACCTTATTGTCACATCTACTATCAGTACTACTACTACTGCTGTTAACTAACATTTACCTTATTGTCACATCTACTATCAGTGCTACTACTGCTGTTAACTAACATTTACCTTATTGTCACATCTACTATCAGTGCTACTACTGTTAACTAACATTTACCTTATTGTCACATCTACTATCAGTACTACTACTGTTAACTAACATTTACCTTATTGTCACATCTACTATCAGTACTACTACTGCTGTTAACTAACATTTACCTTATTGTCACATCTACTATCAGTACTACTGCTGTTAACTAACATTTACCTTATTGTCACATCTACTATCAGTACTACTACTGCTGTTAACTAACATTTACCTTATTGTCACATCTACTATCAGTACTACTGCTGTTAACTAACATTTACCTTATTGTCACATCTACTATCAGTGCTACTGCTGTTAACTAACATTTACCTTCTTGTCACATCTACTGTCAGTACTACTGCTGTTAACTAACATTTACCTTATTGTCACATCTACTATCAGTGCTACTGCTGTTAACTAACATTTACCTTATTGTCACATCTACTGTCAGTACTACTACTGCTGTTAACTAACATTTACCTTATTGTCACATCTACTGTCAGTACTACTGCTGTTAACTAACATTTACCTTATTGTCACATCTACTATCAGTACTACTGCTGTTAACTTACATTTACCTTATTGTCACATCTACTATCAGTACTACTGCTTTTAAGTAACATTAACCTTCTTGTCACATCTACTGTCAGTGCTACTGTTGTTAACTAACATTTACCTTCTTGTCACATCTACTATCAGTACTACTGCTGTTAACTAACATTTACCTTATTGTCACATCTACTATCAGTACTACTGCTGTTAACTAACATTTACCTTATTGTCACATCTACTATCAGTACTACTGCTGTTAACTAACATTTACCTTATTGTCACATCTACTATCAGTGCTACTACTGCTGTTAACTAACATTTACCTTATTGTCACATCTACTATCAGTACTACTACTGTTAACTAACATTTACCTTATTGTCACATCTACTATCAGTGCTACTACTGCTGTTAACTAACATTTACCTTATTGTCACATCTACTATCAGTGCTACTACTGCTGTTAACTAACATTTACCTTATTGTCACATCTACTATCAGTACTACTACTGCTGTTAACTAACATTTACCTTATTGTCACATCTACTATCAGTGCTACTGCTGTTAACTAACATTTACCTTATTGTCACATCTACTATCAGTGCTACTACTGCTGTTAACTAACATTTACCTTATTGTCACATCTACTATCAGTGCTACTACTGCTGTTAACTAACATTTACCTTATTGTCACATCTACTATCAGTACTACTGCTGTTAACTAACATTTACCTTATTGTCACATCTACTATCAGTACTACTACTGCTAACTAACATTTACCTTATTGTCACATCTACTATCAGTACTACTACTGCTAACTAACATTTACCTTATTGTCACATCTACTATCAGTGCTACTACTGCTGTTAACTAACATTTACCTTATTGTCACATCTACTATCAGTACTACTACTGCTAACTAACATTTACCTTATTGTCACATCTACTATCAGTGCTACTACTGCTGTTAACTAACATTTACCTTATTGTCACATCTACTATCAGTACTACTACTGCTGTTAACTAACATTTACCTTATTGTCACATCTACTATCAGTACTACTGCTGTTAACTAACATTTACCTTATTGTCACATCTACTATCAGTACTACTGCTTTTAACTAACATTTACCTTATTGTCACATCTGCTATCAGTACTACTGCTGTTAACTAATCATTAACCTTCTTGTCACATCTACTATCAGTAATGCTACTACTGTTAACTAACATTTATCTTATTGTCAGACCTACTATTAGTACTACTGCTGTTAGCTAACATTTACTTTATGGTCACATTTACTATCATTGCAACTACTGCTGTTAAGTAACATTTACCGTATTGTCACATTTACATTCAGTGCTACTACTTCTGTTAACTAACATATACCTTATTGTCACATCTACTATCAGTGCTACTACTGCTGTTAACTAACATTTACCTTATTGTCACATCTACTATCAGTACTACTACTGCTGTTAACTAACATTTACCTTATTGTCACATCTACTATCAGTGCTACTACTGTTAACTAACATTTACCTTATTGTCACATCTACTATCAGTACTACTGCTCCTGTTAACTAACATTTACCTTATTGTCACATCTACTATCAGTACTACTGCTGTTAACTAACATTTACCTTATTGTCACATCTACTATCAGTGCTACTACTGTTAACTAACATTTACCTTATTGTCACATCTACTATCAGTGCTACTACTGTTAACTAACATTTACCTTATTGTCACATCTACTATCAGTGCTACTACTGCTGTTAACTAACATTTACCTTATTGTCACATCTACTATCAGTACTACTACTGCTGTTAACTAACATTTACCTTATTGTCACATCTACTATCAGTGCTACTGCTGTTAACTAACATTTACCTTATTGTCACATCTACTATCAGTACTACTGCTGTTAACTAACATTTACCTTATTGTCACATCTACTATCAGTGCTACTACTGCTGTTAACTAACATTTACCTTATTGTCACATCTACTATCAGTACTACTGCTGTTAACTAACATTTACCTTATTGTCACATCTACTATCAGTACTACTACTGCTGTTAACTAACATTTACCTTATTGTCACATCTACTATCAGTGCTACTACTGCTGTTAACTAACATTTACCTTATTGTCACATCTACTATCAGTGCTACTACTGCTGTTAACTAACATTTACCTTATTGTCACATCTACTATCAGTACTACTGCTGTTAACTAACATTTACCTTATTGTCACATCAACTATCAGTACTACTACTTTTAACTAACATTTACGTTATTGTCACATCTACTATCAGTACTACTGCTGTTAACTAACATTTACCTTATTGTCACATCTACTGTCAGTACTACTACTGCTGTTAACTAACATTTACCTTATTGTCACATCTACTATCAGTACTACTACTGTTATCTAACATTTAAGTTATTGTCACATCTACTTTTAGTGCTACTGCTGTTAATTAACATTTAGCTTATTGTCACATCTAATGTCAGTACTACTGCTGTTAACTAACATTTACCTTATTGTCACATCTACTATCAGTACTACTACTGCTGTTAACTAACATTTACCTTATTGTCACATCTACTATCAGTACTACTGCTGTTAACTAACATTTACCTTATTGTCACATCTACTATCAGTGCTACTGCTGTTAACTAACATTTACCTTATTGTCACATCTACTGTCAGTACTACTGCTGTTAACTAACATTTACCTTATTGTCACATCTACTATCAGTACTACTACTGTTAACTAACATTTACCTTATTGTCACATCTACTATCAGTGCTACTACTGCTGTTAACTAACATTTACCTTATTGTCACATCTACTATCAGTACTACTGCTGTTAACTAACATTTACCTTATTGTCACATCTACTATCAGTACTACTGCTGTTAACTAACATTTACCTTATTGTCACATCTACTATCAGTACTACTGCTGTTAACTAACATTTACCTTATTGTCACATCTACTATCAGTGCTACTACTGCTAACTAACATTTACCTTATTGTCACATCTACTATCAGTACTACTGCTGTTAACTAACATTTACCTTATTGTCACATCTACTATCAGTACTACTGCTGTTAACTAACATTTACCTTATTGTCACATCTACTATCAGTACTACTACTGCTGTTAACTAACATTTACCTTATTGTCACATCTACTATCAGTACTACTACTGCTGTTAACTAACATTTACCTTATTGTCACATCTACTGTCAGTACTACTGCTGTTAACTAACATTTACCTTATTGTCACATCTACTATCATTGCTACTGCTGTTAACTAACATTTACCTTATTGTCACATCTACTATCAGTACTACTACTGCTGTTAACTAACATTTACCTTCTTGTCACATCTACTACTGCTGTTAACTAACATTTACCTTATTGTCACATCTACTATCAGTACTACTGCTGTTAACTAACATTTACCTTATTGTCACATCTACTATCAGTACTACTGCTGCTAACTAAAATTAAACTTCTTGTCACATCTACTGTCAGTACTACTGCTAACTAATATTTACCTTATTGTCACATCTACTGTCAATACTACTGCTGTTAACTAACATTTACCTTATTGTCACATCTACTGTCAGTACTACTACTGCTGTTAACTAACATTTACCTTATTGTCACATCTACTGTCAGTACTACTGCTGTTAACTAACATTTACCTTATTGTCACATCTACTGTCAGTACTACTGCTGTTAACTAACATTTACCTTATTGTCACATCTAACATTTACCTTATTGTCACATCTACTATCAGTGCTACTACTGCTGTTAACTAACATTTACCTTATTGTCACATCTACTATCAGTACTACTGCTGTTAACTAACATTTACCTTATTGTCACATCTACTATCAGTGCTACTACTGCTAACTAACATTTACCTTATTGTCACATCTACTATCAGTACTACTGCTGTTAACTAACATTTACCTTATTGTCACATCTACTATCAGTACTACTACTGCTGTTAACTAACATTTACCTTATTGTCACATCTACTATCAGTACTACTACTGCTGTTAACTAACATTTACCTTATTGTCACATCTACTATCAGTGCTACTACTGCTAACTAACATTTACCTTATTGTCACATCTACTATCAGTACTACTACTGCTGTTAACTAACATTTACCTTATTGTCACATCTACTATCAGTACTACTACTGCTGTTAACTAACATTTACCTTATTGTCACATCTACTATCAGTGCTACTACTGCTGTTAACTAACATTTACCTTATTGTCACATCTACTATCAGTACTACTGCTGTTAACTAACATTTACCTTATTGTCACATCTACTATCAGTGCTACTACTGCTGTTAACTAACATTTACCTTATTGTCACATCTACTATCAGTACTACTACTGCTGTTAACTAACATTTACCTTATTGTCACATCTACTATCAGTACTACTGCTGTTAAATAACATTTACCTTATTGTCACATCTACTATCAGTACTACTGCTGTTAACTAACATTTACCTTATTGTCACATCTGCTATCAGTGCTACTACTGCTGTTAACTAACATTTACCTTATTGTCACATCTACTATCAGTACTACATTTAACTAACATTTACCTTATTTTCACAACTGCTATCAGTACCACTAATATTTACCTTATTGTCACATCTGCTATCATTGCTACTACTGCTGTTAATTAAAATTTACCTTATTGTCACATCTACTATCTGTGCTACTGTTAACTAACATTCCCCTTATTGTCACATCTACTATCAGTGCTACTACTGCTGTTAACTAACATTTACCTTATTGTCACATCTACTATCAGTACTACTACTGCTAACTAACATTTACCTTATTGTCACATCTACTATCAGTACTACTGCTGTTAACTAACATTTACCTTATTGTCACATCTACTATCAGTGCTACTACTGCTGTTAACTAACATTTACCTTATTGTCACATCTACTATCAGTACTACTACTGCTGTTAACTAACATTTACCTTATTGTCACATCTACTATCAGTACTACTACTGCTGTTAACTAACATTTACCTTATTGTCACATCTACTATCAGTGCTACTACTGCTGTTAACTAACATTTACCTTATTGTCACATCTACTATCAGTACTACTGCTGTTAACTAACATTTACCTTATTGTCACATCTACTGTCAGTACTACTACTGTTAACTAACATTTACCTTATTGTCACATCTACTATCAGTACTACTACTGTTAACTAACATTTACCTTATTGTCACATCTACTATCAGTGCCACTACTGTTAACTAACATTTACCTTCTTGTCACATCTACTATCAGTACTACTACTGCTGTTAACTAACATTTACCTTATTGTCACATCTACTATCAGTAACTAACATTTACCTTTTTGTCACATCTACTATCAGTACTACTATGGCTGTTAACTAACATTTACCTTCTTGTCACATCTACTGTCAGTACTACTGCTGTTAACTAACATTTACCTTCTTGTCACATCTACTATCAGTACTACTGCTGTTAACTAACATTTACCTTATTGTCACATCTACTATCAGTACTACTACTGCTGTTAACTAACATTTACCTTATTGTCACATCTACTATCAGTGCTACTACTGCTGTTAACTAACATTTACCTTATTGTCACATCTACTATCAGTACTACTACTGCTGTTAACTAACATTTACCTTATTGTCACATCTACTATCAGTACTACTGCTGTTAACTAACATTTACCTTATTGTCACATCTACTATCAGTACTACTACTGCTGTTAACTAACATTTACCTTATTGTCACATCTACTATCAGTACTACTACTGCTGTTAACTAACATTTACCTTATTGTCACATCTACTATCAGTGCTACTACTGCTGTTAACTAACATTTACCTTATTGTCACATCTACTATCAGTACTACTACTGCTGTTAACTAACATTTACCTTCTTGTCACATCTACTATCAGTGCTACTGCTGTTAACTAACATTTACCTTATTGTCACATCTACTGTCAGTACTACTACTGCTGTTAACTAACATTTACCTTATTGTCACATCTACTATCAGTGCTACTGCTGTTAACTAACATTTACCTTATTGTCACATCTACTATCAGTACTACTGCTGTTAACTAACATTTACCTTATTGTCACATCTACTATCAGTACTACTACTGCTGTTAACTAACATTTACCTTATTGTCACATCTACTATCAGTACTACTACTGCTGTTAACTAACATTTACCTTATTGTCACATCTACTATCAGTGCTACTACTGCTAACTAACATTTACCTTATTGTCACATCTACTATCAGTACTACTACTGCTGTTAACTAACATTTACCTTATTGTCACATCTACTATCAGTACTACTACTGCTGTTAACTAACATTTACCTTATTGTCACATCTACTATCAGTGCTACTACTGCTGTTAACTAACATTTACCTTATTGTCACATCTACTATCAGTACTACTACTGCTGTTAACTAACATTTACCTTATTGTCACATCTACTATCAGTACTACTACTGCTGTTAACTAACATTTACCTTATTGTCACATCTACTATCAGTACTACTACTGCTGTTAACTAACATTTACCTTATTGTCACATCTACTATCAGTGCTACTACTGCTGTTAACTAACATTTACCTTATTGTCACATCTACTATCAGTGCTACTACTGCTGTTAACTAACATTTACCTTATTGTCACATCTACTATCAGTGCTACTACTGCTGTTAACTAACATTTACCTTATTGTCACATCTACTATCAGTGCTACTGCTGTTAACTAACATTTACCTTATTGTCACATCTACTATCAGTACTACTGCTGTTAACTAACATTTACCTTATTGTCACATCTACTATCAGTGCTACTGCTGTTAACTAACATTTACCTTATTGTCACATCTACTATCAGTGCTACTACTGCTGTTAACTAACATTTACCTTATTGTCACATCTACTATCAGTACTACTACTGCTGTTAACTAACATTTACCTTATTGTCACATCTACTATCAGTACTACTACTGTTGTTAACTAACATTTACCTTATTGTCACATCTACTATCAGTACTACTACTGCTGTTAACTAACATTTACCTTATTGTCACATCTACTATCAGTGCTACTACTGCTGTTAACTAACATTTACCTTATTGTCACATCTACTATCAGTACTACTACTGCTGTTAACTAACATTTACCTTATTGTCACATCTACTATCAGTACTACTACTGTTAACTAACATTTACCTTATTGTCACATCTACTATCAGTACTACTACTGTTAACTAACATTTACCTTATTGTCACATCTACTATCAGTACTACTACTGCTGTTAACTAACATTTACCTTATTGTCACATCTACTATCAGTGCTACTACTGCTGTTAACTAACATTTACCTTATTGTCACATCTACTATCAGTACTACTACTGCTGTTAACTAACATTTACCTTATTGTCACATCTACTATCAGTGCTACTACTGCTGTTAACTAACATTTACCTTATTGTCACATCTACTATCAGTGCTACTACTGCTGTTAACTAACATTTACCTTATTGTCACATCTACTATCAGTACTACTGCTGTTAACTAACATTTACCTTCTTGTCACATCTACTATCAGTACTACTGCTGTTAACTAACATTTACCTTATTGTCACATCTACTGTCAGTACTACTACTGCTGTTAACTAACATTTACCTTATTGTCACATCTACTATCAGTGCTACTACTGCTGTTTACTAACATTTACCTTATTGTCACATCTACTATCAGTACTACTGATGTAAACTAACCTTTACTTTATTGTCACATCTACTATCAGTACTACTAGTGCTGTTAACTAACATTTACCTTATTGTCACATCTACTAGCAGTACTACTACTGTTAACTAACATTTACCTTATTGTCACATCTACTGTCAGTACTACTGCTGTTAACTAACATTTACCTTATTGTCACATCTACTGTCAGTACTACTGCTGTTAACTAACATTTACCTTATTGTCACATCTACTATCAGTGCTACTACTGCTGTTAACTAACATTTACCTTATTGTCACATCTACTATCAGTACTACTGCTGTTAACTAACATTTACCTTATTGTCACATCTACTATCAGTGCTACTACTGCTGTTAACTAACATTTACCTTATTGTCACATCTACTATCAGTGCTACTACTGCTGTTAACTAACATTTACCTTATTGTCACATCTACTATCAGTACTACTGCTGTTAACTAACATTTACCTTATTGTCACATCTACTATCAGTGCTACTACTGCTGTTAACTAACATTTACCTTATTGTCACATCTACTATCAGTACTACTACTGCTGTTAACTAACATTTACCTTATTGTCACATCTACTATCAGTGCTACTACTGCTGTTAACTAACATTTACCTTATTGTCACATCTACTATCAGTGCTACTACTGCTGTTAACTAACATTTACCTTATTGTCACATCTACTATCAGTACTACTACTGCTGTTAACTAACATTTACCTTATTGTCACATCTACTATCAGTACTACTACTGCTGTTAACTAACATTTACCTTATTGTCACATCTACTATCAGTACTACTGCTGTTAACTAACATTTACCTTATTGTCACATCTACTATCAGTACTACTACTGCTGTTAACTAACATTTACCTTATTGTCACATCTACTATCAGTACTACTACTGCTGTTAACTAACATTTACCTTATTGTCACATCTACTATCAGTACTACTACTGCTGTTAACTAACATTTACCTTATTGTCACATCTACTATCAGTGCTACTACTGCTGTTAACTAACATTTACCTTATTGTCACATCTACTATCAGTGCTACTACTGCTGTTAACTAACATTTACCTTATTGTCACATCTACTATCAGTACTACTACTGCTGTTAACTAACATTTACCTTATTGTCACATCTACTATCAGTACTACTGCTGTTAACTAACATTTACCTTATTGTCACATCTACTATCAGTACTACTACTGCTGTTAACTAACATTTACCTTATTGTCACATCTA
Organism: Protopterus annectens; assembly: GCF_019279795.1. Classification (NCBI taxonomy): domain Eukaryota; kingdom Metazoa; phylum Chordata; order Ceratodontiformes; family Protopteridae; genus Protopterus; species Protopterus annectens. Next base: position 772,139,904 of record NC_056732.1, read on the forward strand.
CTATCAGTGCTACTACTGCTGTTAACTAACATTTACCTTATTGTCACATCTACTATCAGTACTACTACTGCTGTTAACTAACATTTACCTTATTGTCACATCTACTATCAGTGCTACTACTGCTGTTAACTAACATTTACCTTATTGTCACATCTACTATCAGTGCTACTACTGCTGTTAACTAACATTTACCTTATTGTCACATCTACTATCAGTACTACTGCTGTTAACTAACATTTACCTTATTGTCACATCTACTATCAGTACTACTACTGCTGTTAACTAACATTTACCTTATTGTCACATCTACTATCAGTGCTACTACTGCTAACTAACATTTACCTTATTGTCACATCTACTATCAGTGCTACTACTGCTGTTAACTAACATTTACCTTATTGTCACATCTACTATCAGTACTACTACTGTTAACTAACATTTACCTTATTGTCACATCTACTATCAGTACTACTACTGCTGTTAACTAACATTTACCTTATTGTCACATCTACTATCAGTACTACTACTGCTGTTAACTAACATTTACCTTATTGTCACATCTACTATCAGTGCTACTACTGCTGTTAACTAACATTTACCTTATTGTCACATCTACTATCAGTGCTACTACTGCTGTTAACTAACATTTACCTTATTGTCACATCTACTATCAGTGCTACTACTGCTGTTAACTAACATTTACCTTATTGTCACATCTACTATCAGTGCTACTACTGCTGTTAACTAACATTTACCTTATTGTCACATCTACTATCAGTGCTACTACTGCTAACTAACATTTACCTTATTGTCACATCTACTATCAGTACTACTACTGCTGTTAACTAACATTTACCTTATTGTCACATCTACTATCAGTACTACTACTGTTAACTAACATTTACCTTATTGTCACATCTACTATCAGTACTACTACTGCTGTTAACTAACATTTACCTTATTGTCACATCTACTATCAGTACTACTACTGCTGTTAACTAACATTTACCTTATTGTCACATCTACTATCAGTGCTACTACTGCTGTTAACTAACATTTACCTTATTGTCACATCTACTATCAGTACTACTACTGCTGTTAACTAACATTTACCTTATTGTCACATCTACTATCAGTGCTACTACTGCTGTTAACTAACATTTACCTTATTGTCACATCTACTATCAGTACTACTACTGCTGTTAACTAACATTTACCTTATTGTCACATCTACTATCAGTACTACTACTACTACTGCTGTTAACTAACATTTACCTTATTGTCACATCTACTATCAGTACTACTACTGCTGTTAACTAACATTTACCTTATTGTCACATCTACTATCAGTACTACTACTGCTGTTAACTAACATTTACCTTATTGTCACATCTACTATCAGTGCTACTACTGCTAACATTTACCTTATTGTCACATCTACTATCAGTACTACTGCTGTTAACTAACATTTACCTTATTGTCACATCTACTATCAGTACTACTGCTGTTAACTAACATTTACCTTATTGTCACATCTACTATCAGTACTACTACTGCTAACTAACATTTACCTTATTGTCACATCTACTATCAGTACTACTACTGTTAACTAACATTTACCTTATTGTCACATCTACTATCAGTGCTACTACTGCTGTTAACTAACATTTACCTTATTGTCACATCTACTATCAGTGCTACTACTGCTGTTAACTAACATTTACCTTATTGTCACATCTACTATCAGTACTACTACTGCTGTTAACTAACATTTACCTTATTGTCACATCTACTATCAGTACTACTACTGCTGTTAACTAACATTTACCTTATTGTCACATCTACTATCAGTACTACTACTGTTAACTAACATTTACCTTATTGTCACATCTACTATCAGTACTACTACTGCTGTTAACTAACATTTACCTTATTGTCACATCTACTATCAGTGCTACTACTGCTGTTAACTAACATTTACCTTATTGTCACATCTACTATCAGTACTACTACTGTTAACTAACATTTACCTTATTGTCACATCTACTATCAGTGCTACTACTGCTGTTAACTAACATTTACCTTATTGTCACATCTACTATCAGTACTACTACTGCTGTTAACTAACATTTACCTTATTGTCACATCTACTATCAGTACTACTACTGCTAACTAACATTTACCTTATTGTCACATCTACTATCAGTGCTACTACTGCTGTTAACTAACATTTACCTTATTGTCACATCTACTATCAGTACTACTACTGCTGTTAACTAACATTTACCTTATTGTCACATCTACTATCAGTACTACTACTGCTGTTAACTAACATTTACCTTATTGTCACATCTACTATCAGTACTACTACTGCTGTTAACTAACATTTACCTTATTGTCACATCTACTATCAGTACTACTACTGCTGTTAACTAACATTTACCTTATTGTCACATCTACTATCAGTGCTACTACTGCTGTTAACTAACATTTACCTTATTGTCACATCTACTATCAGTGCTACTACTGCTGTTAACTAACATTTACCTTATTGTCACATCTACTATCAGTACTACTACTGCTAACTAACATTTACCTTATTGTCACATCTACTATCAGTACTACTACTGCTGTTAACTAACATTTACCTTATTGTCACATCTACTATCAGTACTACTACTGCTGTTAACTAACATTTACCTTATTGTCACATCTACTATCAGTACTACTACTGCTGTTAACTAACATTTACCTTATTGTCACATCTACTATCAGTGCTACTACTGCTAACTAACATTTACCTTATTGTCACATCTACTATCAGTGCTACTACTGCTGTTAACTAACATTTACCTTATTGTCACATCTACTATCAGTGCTACTACTGCTAACTAACATTTACCTTATTGTCACATCTACTATCAGTACTACTACTGCTGTTAACTAACATTTACCTTATTGTCACATCTACTATCAGTACTACTACTGCTGTTAACTAACATTTACCTTATTGTCACATCTACTATCAGTGCTACTACTGCTGTTAACTAACATTTACCTTATTGTCACATCTACTATCAGTACTACTACTGCTGTTAACTAACATTTACCTTATTGTCACATCTACTATCAGTACTACTACTGCTGTTAACTAACATTTACCTTATTGTCACATCTACTATCAGTACTACTGCTGTTAACTAACATTTACCTTATTGTCACATCTACTATCAGTGCTACTACTGCTAACTAACATTTACCTTATTGTCACATCTACTATCAGTACTACTACTGCTGTTAACTAACATTTACCTTATTGTCACATCTACTATCAGTACTACTACTGCTGTTAACTAACATTTACCTTATTGTCACATCTACTATCAGTACTACTGCTGTTAAATAACATTTACCTTATTGTCACATCTACTATCAGTACTACTACTGCTGTTCACTAACATTTACCTTATTGTCACATCTACTATCAGTACTACTGCTGTTAATTAACATTTACCTTATTGTCACATCTACTATCAGTACTACTACTGCTATTAACTAAAATTTACCTTAATGTCACATCTACGTTCAGTACTACTGCTGTTAACAAACATTTACCTTATTGTCACATCTACTATCAGGAATACTACTGCTATTAACTAAAATTTACTTTATTGTCACGTGTACGTTCAGTACTACTACTGCTGTAAACTAACATTTACCTTATTATAACATCTACTATCAGTACTACTACTTCTGTTAACTAACTTTTACTTTATTGTTACATCTACTATCAGAACTACTACTGCTGTTAAATAACATTTACCTTGTTATCACATCTACTATCAGTACTACTACTTCTGTTAACTAACATTTACCTTATTGTCACATCTACTATAAATACTATTACCGCTGTTAACTAACATTTACATTATTGTCACATCTACTATCAGTGGTACCACTGCTGATAACAAACATTTAACTTATTGTCACAAATAAAATCAAGACGTACTACTACTGCTGTTCACTAACATTTACCTTATTGTCAAGTGTACTATCAGTACTACTACTGCTGTTAACTACCATTTGCCTTATTGTCACGTGTACTATCAGTGCAACTACTACTGTGAACTTACATTCACCTTATTGTCACATCTACTATCAGTACTACTAATGCTGTTAACTAACTTTTACTTAATTGTCACGTCCACAGTCAGTACTACTACTGCTAACTAGTATTTATCTTATGGTCACATCTATAATCAGTTCTGTCGTAATGTGGCTTTGAAGCAGATTTTTGGTGGGAGTAACTTAAATAATTTAAGTTTGAAACAACCGAGCTGTTTTGTTCCATCGTTTTCTCCAGCCATGAATCTTTTCTTTAATGGCTGTGAGTAGGATCTACTGAAGTACTTCTAGGAGGGAGAATATAGTAAATACTATATCTTAACACAAACACAGAGAAGAGCTTTGCATGATCTTGGTAATAATGCTGATTTAACGATTAAGATGGCTGATAAGGAGGGAGCTGTAGTGGTGCTTGACACCACTTGGTATAACAATAGATTGGCAGATTTATTATCTGACAATAGTACTTATATTTTGATCAATCCCCTAGGAGTGAAACAGGTTATAGACAGGGTACATAACCGTTTACGGCTTCTGTTAAATAACATGCAGATAGATAATGATTTGTTTCAGTTTCTGTGGATAGAGAAACCTGTCACACCAATTTTCAAGGCTTTGCCCAAAATACATAAATCTACATCAGACCCACCACTCAGACCTATTGTGTCTGGTAGAGGCTGGGTCACTGAAAATATTTCCATCTGGTTGGAAACTGTTCTCAGACCTTATATCATAAGGTTGGATAATGTTTTATTAGATACAGGCCAGTTTCTAAAAATTTCCGGGGAGGCTGGCTGGGTTCAGACTCAAGATAGATTTTTAATGGTGACCTTAGATGTACATAGCCTGTTCACTGTCATTAGTAATGACTATGGTATACATGCAATTGGTGAACTTCTGCAAGACATGGATGTAAGTCCAGCAAGGATAGAACTTATTAAGAACATGCTGACACTGGTTTTGGACAATAATGTCTTCATGGGTATGCAGCAGGCATATAGACAAGCACAGGGGGTAGCCATGGGCACCCCCTGTGCCAACACTTATGCTAATCTTGTTCTGTCCTACTGGGAGAGGAATACTGTTTTAAGGAATGAGAGATGGATGCATCACATAAAAATGTATGTGTGTTTTGTAGATGATATTTTTATTTTGTGGAGTGGGGATAGTAGTGTTTTAGAAACTTTTGTGACTTACCTACATTCTACGACCACTTTTTTGAGATTTACTGTTAATAGTTCATACACTGAAATAGACTTCTTGGATGTGAGAGTTTTGCAGACAGAGGAGGGATTTTCGTCATGTTTGTATAGGAAGGACTGCTGGAAAAACACTTTGCTGTCTTTTGACAGCATGCACCCCCGCTATACTTTCCCCAATATCATACAGGGACAGATTAGTAGAGCTTCAAGGATCAGTAAGGAGGATATACAATTTGAAGAAGAAGTGATTACACTTAAGGATTGTTTTTGAGTAAGGGGTTATGATGGGGATTTAGTTGATAAGGTAGTGGACAGCAGTAAAGATCTTAGGAAGAATAGGTATAAACCATGGTTGAATGGGGTAAGAGATCAACAAAACTGTATTGTACATGATAGGACCACACAGGGGGATTTAAGGTTAATGCTGACCTATGGCAGCAACATTAAAGATGTCTGTGACGTTATCCACAGAAACTGGAATATTTTGACTAGTGATATCAATCTGAGGGATATAGTAGGTGACAGTCCTCGGTTCAGATACAAGAGAAATAGGAACTTGAAGGACCTATTATGCAGGGAAAAGACAATCACCACTAGGAGAAATGCTACAGAAACTGTGGGGACTGTACCCTGTGGGATTTGTAAGGCATGCAGTTACATTAATAGGGGAACAACTTATAGACATCCAGTAACAGGCATGTTATTTGATTTGAAGGCTAGGGCTACATGCAGAACAACTGACCTTGTCTATTTGGCGGAGTGTGTGTCTTGTCCAAGCTATTATGTAGGCAACACCAATTGCATGTTTAAGGTGAGGATTTTACAGCACCTCTCGTCCATTAGGAACAGAGACACACACACAATGCCTTGTTTAGACATTTAGATGAGAATCCAGCACATAGTTTTAAATTTAGGGCCATTGTTAATATGAAATTGGGTAATAGAGGGGGCGATATCAAACAGCTAACTGAGTTAGCTGAATCAAAATGGATTATAGAACTAATGGCACATAGGAGCCCAGGAGTGAATGATGTAGTTCCTATGAAACCCGCCCTTAGGAATAGGCGGGTTTTTTACTAGTTTCTCATTGGTTAATGAGTTTTTTAAATATTCTAACAGAGTGAGATGTTTTATCTGAAGAAGGGTTGTTACCCGAAAGCGCTCATCCAGTATTCTGTATTCTGTTGTTTTAATAAACTTGGAAGATTTAGAAGACTTAGCAGTGTCCAGCCATGTTTTTTTGGATAATCAGTTCTACTGCTGCTGTTTACTAACATTTACCTTATTGTCACATCTACTCTCAGTGCTACTACTGCTGTTAACTAACATTTATCTTATTGTCACATTTACTTTCAGTACTACTACTCTTGTTAATTAATATTTACCTTATTTTGGCATCTACTATCAGTGCTACTACTGCTGTTAACTTACATTTACCTGACTGTGACATCTACTATCAGTACTACTGCTGCTGTTAACTAACATTTACCTTATTGTCACATCTACTGTCAGTACTACCATTGCTGTTAACTAACATTTACCTTAGTGTCACATCTACTATCAGTGCTACTACTGCTGTTAACTTACATTTACCTTACTGTGACATCTACTATCAGTACCACTGCTGCTGTTAACTAACATTTACCTTTTTTCACATCTACTATCAGTGCTACCACTGCTGTTAACTAACATTTACTTTATTGTCACATATACTTTCAGTGCTACTACTGCTAAATAATATTTACCTTATTGTCACATCTACTATCAGTAGTACTACTACTGCTGCTAATTAACATTTACCTTATTGACACATCTACTAGCAGTACTTCTACTGCTAACTAACATTTACCGTATTGTCACATCTACTATCTATGCCACTACTGCTGTTAACTAACATTTACCTTATTCTCACATCTGCTATCAGTACTACTACTGCTGTTAACTAACATTTACCTTATTGTCACATGTACTATCAGTACTACTGTTAACTAACATTTACCATATTGTCATATCTACTACCATTACAACTACTGCTAGCTAACATTTACCTTATTGTAAAATCTAATATGAGTACTAGTACTCCTGTTAACTAACATTTTCCTTATTGTCACATCTAGTATCAGTACTACTACTTCTGTTAATAAACATTTACCTTATTTTCACATCTACTATCACTGCTACCACTGGTGTTTTCTAACATTTACCTTATTGTCACATCTACTATCAGTACCACTACTGCTGTTAACTAACATTTACCTTATTGTCACATCTACTATCACTACTACTGCTAAATAACATTTACCTTATTGTCACATCTACTATTAGTACTATTACTGCTGTTCACTAACATTTACTTTATTTGTCACATCTACGATCAGTACTACAACTGTAAACTAACATTTACCGTATTATAACATCTACTATTAGTACTACTACTGCTGTTAACTAACTTTTAATTTATTGCTAGATCTACTATTAGAACTCATACTGTTATTATCTGACATTTACCCTATTGTCACATCTACTATCAGTACTACTACTTCTCTTAACTAACATTTCCCTTATGGTCACATCTACAATAAATACTACTACCGCTGTTAACTAATATTTACATTATTGTCACATCTACTATCAGTGGTACAACTGCTGATAACAAACATTTACCTTATTGTCACAAATAAAATCAAGAAGTACTACTACTGCTGTTCACTAACATTTACCTTATTGTCAAGTGTACTATCAGTACTACTACTGCTGTTAACTAACATTTGCTTTATTGTCACGTGTACTGTCAGCACAACTACTGCTGTGAACTTACATTCACCTTATTGTCGCATCAACTATCAGTACTACTAATGCTGTTAACTAACATTTACTTAATTGTCACGTCCACAGTCAGTACTACTACTACTACTACTGCTGTTAACTAGTATTTAACTTATGGTCACATCTATAATCAGTTCTACTGCTGCTGTTTACTAACATTTACCTTATTGTCACATCTACTCTCAGTGCTACTACTGCTGTTCACTAACATTTATCTTATTGTCACATTTACTTTCAGTACTTGTGCTGCTGTTAACTAACATTTACCTTATTGTCACATCTACTGTCAGTACTACCATTGCTGTTAACTAACATTTACCTTATTGTCACATCTACTATCAGTGCTGCTACTGCTGTTAACTAACATTTACCTTATTGTCACATCTACTTTCAGTGCTAGTATTGCTAATTAACAATTACCTTATTGTCACATTTACTATCAGTACTACTACTGCTGTTAACTAAAATTTGTCTTATTTTGTCATCTACTTTCAGTGCTACTACTGCTGTTAACTAACATTTACTTTACTGTGACATCTACTATTAGTACTACTACTGTAGTTAATTAACATTTACGTTATTGTCACATCTACGATCAGTAGTACTACAGCTGTTAACTAACATTTAATTTATTGTTACATCTACTATTAGTGCTACTATTGCAAACTAATATTTACCTTATTGTCACGTCTACTATCACTACTACTGCTGTTAAATAACATTTACCTTATCATCACATCTACTATCAATACTATCACAGCTGTTAACTAAAATTTACCTTATTGTCACATCAACTCTTAGTAGTACTACTACTGTTAACTAACATTTAACTTATTGGCACATCTACTATCAGTACTACTACTGCTGTTAACTAACATTTACCTTATTGTCACATCTACTACCAGTACAACTACTGCTGTTATCTAACTTTTACCTTATTGTCACATCTACTATAAGTACTGCTACTGCAGTTAACTAACATTTACCTTATTGTCACATCTAATATTAGTACTACTACTGATGTTAACTAACTTTTACATTACCGTCATATCTAGGGTCAGTATAACTGCTTCTATCTAGCATTTACCTTTTTGTCACATCTACTATCAGTGCTACCACTGCTAACTGAAATTGATGTTATTGTCACATCTACAATCAGTACTACCACTGCTGTTATCTAAAATTTACGTTATTGTTGCATCTACTATGAGTACAACTATTGCTGATAACTAAAATGTCCCTTATTGTCACATCTACTATCAGTACTACTACTGCTAACATTTACTTTATTGTCACATCTACTATCAGTACTACTACTGCTGTTAACTAACATTTACCTTTTTTTCATGTCTATTATTAGTACTACTACTGCTGTTCATTAATATTTACCTTATAGTCATGTCTACTATCAGTACAACTATTGCTGTTAACTAACAATAACCTTATTGTTACATTTAATATCAGTACTACTATTGCAGTGAACTAACATTTACCTTATTGTCACATCAAATATCAGTAGTACTACTGCTGTTAACTAAACTTTACTTTATTGTCACATCTACTGTCAGTACTACTACTGCTGTTAACTAACATTTACCTTATTATCACATTTATTATAAATACTACTACCGCTGTTAACTAACATTTACATTATTGCCACATCTACTATCAGTGGTACCACTGCTGATAACAAACATTTATCTTATTGTCACAATTAAAATCAAGAAGTACTACTTCTGCTGTTCACTAACATTTATCTTATTGTCACATGTACTATCAGTACTACTACTGCTGTTAACTAGCATTTGCCTTATTGTCACATCTACTATCAGTACTTCTAATGCTGTTAACTAGCATTTACTTAATTGTCACATCCACAGTCAGTACTACTACTTATGGTCACATCTATAATTAGTTGATAGTAGAAGTAGCACTGATAGTAGAAGTGACAATAAGGTAATTGTTAGTTAGCAGTAGTAGTGCTGGTATTCGATTTGACAATACGGTAAATGTTAAAACTTGTATACAAGAAAGCAAATGGCTGGATGACCATAATAAAGGCAAATTGTTCTTACAAGAAAGCAAATGGCTGGATGACCACAATAAAGGCAAATTGTTCTTACAAGAAAGCAAATGGCTGGATGACCACAAGTTTTTGCAGTTTGTCGGTTTAGTCCATCTTTAGTTTCGTTTTACGGTAAATGTTAGTTAACAGTAGTAGTAGTGCTGATAGTAGATGTGACAATATGGTAAAAATAGGGTGGCGCAGTGGTGCAGTTGTTAACACAGTCACCTCACAGCAAGAGGTTCTCCAGTTCGATTCTTGGCTGGGGTGCTTTCTGTGTGGAGTTTGCATGTTCTCCCTGTGTTCGCGTGGGTTTCGTCCGGGTCCTCCGGTTTCCTCCCACATTCTAAAGACATGCTTCCGGAGAACTTCTCCCTGGGCCTCCACTGAAAACAGGATCTGTGGAACCTAGTTGGACTTTCCTAGTCAACAAATGTACAATAAAAATAAAAAAAAAATAAAAATAATCAGTTCTACTGCTGCTGTTTACTAACATTTACCTTATTGTCACATCTACTCTTAGTGCTACTGCTGCTGTTAACTAACATTTATCTTATTGTCACATTAACTTTTAGTAATACTACTCTTGTTAATTTTTACATTATTTTGGTATCTACTATCAGTGCTACTACTGCTGTTAACTTACATTTACCTTACTGTGACATCTGCTATCAGTACTACTGCTGCTGTTAACTAACATTTACCTTATTGTCACATCTACTGTCAGTACTACCATTGTTGTTAACTAACATTTACCTTAGTGTCACATATACTATCAGTGCTGCTACTGCTGTTAACTAACATTTACCTTATTGTCACATTTACTTTCAGTGCTACTATTGCTAACTAACATTTAGCTTATTGTCACGTTTACTATCAGTACTACTACTGCTGTTAACTAAATTTTTTCTTATTTTGGCATCTACTTTCAGTGCTACTACTGCTGTTAACTAACATTTACCTTATTGTGACATCTACTATCAGTACTACTACTGTAGTTAACTAACATTTACCTTATTGTCACATCTACGATCAGTAGTACTATAGCTGTTAACTAACATTTAATTTATTGTCACATCTACTATTAGTGCTACTATTGCAAACTAATATTTACCTTATTGTCACGTCTATTATCACTACTACTACTACTGCTGTTAAAAAACATTTACCTTATCGTCACGTCTACTATTACAGCTGTTAACTAAAAGTTACCTTATTGTCACATCATCTCTCAGTACTACTACTACTACTACTGTCAACTAACATTTACCTTATTGGCACATCTACTATTAGTACTACTACTGCTGTTGACTAACTTTTACATTACTGTCACATCTAGGGTCAGTATAAATATTGCTATCTAACATTTACCTTATTGTCACATCTACTATCAGTGCTACACTACCTTCTGACATTTACGTTATTGTCACATCTACAATCAGTACTACAACTGCTGTTATCTAACATTTACATTATTGTTGCATCCACTATGAGTACAACTATTGCTGATAACTAAATTGTCCCTTAATGTCTCATCTACTATCAGTACTACTGCTGCTGTAAACTAACATTTACCTTTTTTTCATGTCTACTATTAGTACTACTACTGCTGTTCACTAATATTTACCTTATAGTCATGTCTACTATCAGTACAACTACTGCTGTTAACTAACAATAACCTTATTGTTACATTTAATATCAGTACTACTATTGCAGTTAACTAATATTTACCTTATTGTCACATCAAATATCAGTAGTACTACTGCTGTTAACTAAACTTTACTTTATTGTCACATCTACTATCAGTGCTACTGCTGCTGTTAACTAACATTTACCGTATTGTCAAATCGAATACTAGTACTTCTACTGCTAACTATCAATTACCTTATTGTCACTTCTACTATCAGTGCTACTACTTCTGTTAACTAACTTTTACCTTATTGTCACATCTACTATCAGTACAACTACTGCTGTTAACTAACATTTACCTTATTGTCATATCTGGTATTAGTACTACTACTGCTAACTAACATTCACTTTATTGTCACATCTACTACCAGAACTACTACTACTGTTAATTAACATTTAATGTATTGTCACATCTACTCTCAGTGCTACCACTACTAACTAACATTTACCATATTGTCACAAATACAATCAGTAATACTACTGCTAACTAATTTTACCTTATTGTCACATCTACTATCAGTGCTGCTACAACTGTTAACTAACATTTACCTTATTGTCACGTCTACTATCAGTACTACCACTACAGCTGTTAGCTAACATTTACATTATTGTCACAACTGCTATCAGTACCACTACGGCTATCTAACATTAACTGTATTGTCACATCTACTATCAGTGCAAATATTGCTGTTAACTAACATTTACCTTATTGTCATGTCTACTATTTGTTCTACTACTGCTGTTAACTAACATTTACCTTAATGTCAAAACTACTATTAGTACTACTATTGCTGTTAACTACAATTTGTCTTATTGTCACATCTACTGTCAGTACTACTACTGATAACTAACATTTTCCTTATTGTCATATCTACCATCAGTGCTACTACTGCTATAAACTAACATTTACATTATTGTCTCATCTACTATCAGTACTACTACTGCTGTTAACTAACATTTACTATATTGTCACATCTACTATCAGTACTGTCACTGCTAACTAACATTTGCCTTAAAGTCAAATCTATCAGTACTACTTCTGCTGTTAACTAACATTTACCTTATTGTCACATCTACTATCAGTACTACTGCTGATAATTAACATTTACCTTATTGTCACATCTACTATCAGTACTACTACTGCTATTAACTAAAATTTACCTTATTGTCACATGTACTTTCAGTACTACTACTGCGGTTAACTAGCATTTACCTTATTCTCACATCTACTATCAGTGCTACCACTGATGTTAACTAACATTTACCTTATTGTCACAAATACAATCAGTAAGTACTACTACTGCTGTTAATTAACATTTACTTTATTGCCACATCTACTAGCAGTACTACTACTGCTAACTAACATTTACCTTATTGTCAATACAACTATCAGTACTCTTACTACTGTTAGCTAACATTTACCTAATTGTCACATCTACTATAACTACTACTGCTGATAACAACCATTTCCCTTATTGTCACATCTACTATCAGTGCTACTACTGCTGTTAACTAACATTTACCTTATTGTCACATCTACTATCAGTACTACTACTGCTGTTAACTAACATTTGCGTTACTGTCACATCTATTATCAGTACTACTACTGCTAACAAACATTTACCTTATTATCACATCTACTATCAGTACTGCTACTACTACTGCTGTTAACTAACATTTACCATATTTTTACATCTAATATCAGAACTAATACTGCTGTTAACTAACTTGTTCTTTATTGTCACATCTTTCATCAGAAGTAGTATTGTTGTTAACAAACATTTACCTTATTGTCACATCTACTATCAGTGCTACTACTGCTGTTTATTAACATTTACCTTATTGTCACATCTACTATCAGTACTACTACTGCTGATAACTAAAACGTACCTTATTGTCACATCTACTATCAGTGCTACTACTGCTGTTTACTAACATTTATTTTATTCTCACATCTACTATTAGTACTACCACTTCTAATAAATAACATTTACCTTATTGTCACATCTACTATCAGTACTATTACTGCTGTTAACTAACGTTTACCATATTTTCACATCTAATATCAGAACTAATACTGCTGTTAACTAACTTGTACTTTATTGTCACATCTTCAATCAGAAGTAGTACTGTTGTTAATTAACATTTACCTTATTGTCACATCTACTATCAGTACTACTATTGCTGTTAACTAACATTTACCTTATTGTCAAATCTACTTTCAGTACTACCACTGCTGTTAACTAATATTTACCTTATTGTCAAATCTACTATCAGTACTACTACTGCTGTTAACAAATATTTACTTTATTGTCAAATCTACTATCAGTAGTACTACTGCTAACTAGCATTTGCCTTATTGTCACATCTACTATCAGTACTACTACTGCTAACTATCATTTACCTTATTGTCACATCTTCTTTCAGTAGTACTGCTGTTAACTTATATGTACATTATTGTCACAACTACTATCAGTGCAACCACTGCTGTTAATTAACCTTTACCTTATTGTCACAAATACCAACAGTAAGTGCTACTACTGCTGTTAATTAACATTTACCTTATTGCCACATCTACTAGCAGTACTACTACTGCTGTTAACTAACATTTACCTTATTGTCAATACAACTATCAGTACTCTTACTACTGTTAGCTAACATTTACCTAATTGTCACATTTACTATAACTACTACTGCTGATAACAACCATTTCCCTTATTGTCACATCTATTATCAGTGCTACTACTGCTGTTAACTAACATTTACCTTATTGTCACATCTACTATCAGTACTACTACTGCTGTTAACTAACATTTGCGTTACTGTCACATCTACTATCAGTACTACTACTGCTAACAAACATTTACCTTATTGTCACATCTACTATCAGTACTGCTACTACTACTGCTGTTAACTGACATTTGCCATATTTTTACATCTAATATCAGAACTAATACTGCTGTTAACTAACTTGTTCTTTATTGTCACATCTTTCATCAGAAGTAGTATTGTTGTTAACTAACATTTACCTTATTGTCACATCTACTATCAGTGCTACTACTACTGCTGTTAATTAACATTTACCTTATTGTCAAATCTACTTTCAGCACTACCACTGCTGTTAACTATTATTTACCTTATTGTCAAATCTACTATCAGTACTACTACTGCTGTTAACAAATATTTACCTTATTGTCAAATCTACTATCAGTAGTACTACTGCTAACTAGCATTTGCCTTATTATCACATCTACTATCAGTACTACTACTGCTAACTATCATTTACCTTATTGTCACATCTTCTTTCAGTAGTACTGCTGTTAACTTATATGTACATTATTGTCACATCTACTATCAGTGCTACTACTGCTGTTAACTAACATTTACCTTATTGTCACAAATACAATCAGTAAGTACTACTACTGCTGTTAACTAACATTTACCTTATTGTCACATCTACTATTAGTGCTACTACTGCTGTTCACTAACATGTACCTAATTGTCATGTCTACAATCAGTAGTTAACTGGTATTTACCTTATGGTCACATCTACAATCAGTTCTACTACTGCTGTTAACTAAAATTTACCTTATTGTCACATCTACTATCAGTACTGCCCCTGCTGTTAACTAATATTTATCTTATTGTCAAATCTACTGTCAGTACTACTACTGCTAACTAACATTTACCTTATTGTCACATCTGCTACCAGTACAACTACTGCTGTTAACTAACATTTACCTTATTGTCACATCTACTATCAGTACTACTACTGCTGTTAACTAACATTTACCAAATTGTCATGTCTACAGTCAGTACTACTACTGCTTTTAACTAGTATTTACCTTATGGTCACATCTATAATCAGTTCTACTACTGCTGTTAACTAAAATGTACCTTATTGTCACATCTACTATCAGTACTGCCACTGCTGTTAACTAACATTTACCTTATTGTCAAATGTACTATCAGTACTACTACTGCTGTTAATTAACATTTACCTTATTGTCACATCTACCATCAGTACTACTACTCCTGTTAACTAACATTTACCTTATTGTCACATCTAATATCAGTACTACTACTACTGCTGTTAACTAACATTTTCCTTATTGTCACATCTACTTTCACTGCTACAACAGGTGTTATCTAACATTTACATTATTGTCACATCTACTATCAGTACTACCACTGCTGTTAACTAACATTTACTTTATTGTCACATCTACTATCAGTACTACTACTGCTGTTAACTAACATTTACCTTGTTGTCGCATCTACTATCAGTACTACTGCTAACATTTACCTTATTGTCACTTCTACTTTCAGTACTACTACTGCTGTTAACTAACATTTACCTTATTCACCACTTGCTAGACACTAATTGGCTGGCTTATGATTTTTCACTCCTAATCTAATCCTGAACTTTTTTCCTTCATATCTGAAAATTTTACCTAAGGTTATTCAAGATTTTAAATCTTGCAGTTATTTTAGATTTTGGTATGTTTGAAATGCTGTTATACACCTGCTGTATTTTTCACTGCTACGTTTTGTTTGTTTTTTTTTCCCTTTTTTACTTACTGTGTATAAGCATGTCTTCAAACATTTTGTATATGTTTTTTGCTCTATTACTAGTAAATTGTAGGCTAAGGTTATGTGTACCTCTTCTGTATTGTTTTATTTTTGTTATTTTTTATTGTTTGTTATGTTAATTGTGGAGCTTTTCTCCTTGAACCTCCACTGAAAAGGATCTAATTATTCTAAGCCCAGTGGGTAATCCTAGTAAACAAATGTAAAATAAACAAACAAAATATATAATTTGTTGTCTGATTAACAAATGGATTTTGGTGTTTGCTTTTGTTACAGCAGAGCCATTTGATTTATCTCCATGTCCTGCCTCTTTCCTGTGGCAATGTTTTTGCTTTGTTCATATACTGCAGTTCATAACTAAAGAGTTATACACCGAAGTAAACTCTCACATTGAAGCTGCATGCTTGTCACATTTGCATGGCTTTGAAAGCACAAGAAATTCTAACTATATGCCCATTTTGGAAAGAAACAAGCTTTGCATTATAAAGCATCACTTAAAATATATCTACACTTTATGGCAAACTAGAAGCAGAAAGGGTTAATACTGTTGTATAAGACTAACCTAGCTGAGATCTTCAATTGTCTTTCTATAAATAAAGGATCACAAAGCGCTCATTGCCCAGAGGCTCACATTATGTACACTACCAATTAAATAAATAACAAAAACCTATACAGTAAAAGCACTTACGGTTTTAATTACATAATTGTACACTGGTTGAAAAGACACTATAAACTATGATTCTCTGTAGTGATCTCTCACGGACTGTAATTTTTTCATAAAAAATGAATGAATCTGGAAAATGAGTTTAACAACACTGATTGATTTTCCACTTTGACTTCAAAAAGAGTATAATATCTATTGCCATTGTGACACGGGAGAATGACAAAGGCATTTTTTATCATTATCTCTGCATGATGTTTTGCTAGAATGCAAGACCAACAACTTGGTTGAAATTTTTTGCATTTGTTGGACACTCAGCTTAAATGTAATTATTGAACTAGAGCATGAAAGTGTCTTCTGATGAGCTTACATATCACAGATTGTATATTTCACGTCATTATGGACTTCAGACAAGAAATACCCATCTTTCTAATTTGGTATATGGTTGTTGAATTTCACACTTTATTTATTTATTTATTTTTTAATTTTAATTCTAGTTAAATCTAAAATGAACAGAAAAATATATAACATGTTATATATATATATATATATATTAACATATATACACATATATCTAAACACTTATACATACACACACACACACACACACATATATATATATGTATATATATATATATATATATATATATATATATATGCATATATATATATATATATATATATATATATATATATATATACATATATATATAAATATATACATAAAATGTATATATACATACACACACATATGTGTGTGTGTGTCTGTGTGTGTGTGTGTGTGTGTTTGTGTGTGTGTGTGTGTGTGTGTGTGTGTGTGTGTGTGTGTGTGTGTGTACATATTTGTATCTATATATATATATATATATATATATATATCTGTATAATCATCTGATTGAGTTTTCAGAAACTCAAGCTCCATATGGTCGAGACCATATGATAGAGTTTTTGCAAACTCAAAGTTTTTGAATGGAGATTGTGGTGTAGCAACGACTAGGAATTTTCTTCACTGGAGTGCGATCCTGGAATCTATATTATTTGCAGGGGTTCATATTTGAGTTTTTGGAAACTCAATCTTATGATCTCTTCGATATTTTTTTCAAGTTTCCAAAAAGTTGATCACCTGACATAGACATATACATATATGTATATGTGGGAGCGCTACAGAATCCTGAAAACCTAAAATACTGAAGACCAAAATCCTGAAAGTTCAAATTCCTGAAAACTCAAAATAGTGAAAACTCAAAATCCTGAAAACACATAGGATACCAACACTTATTATATTCCAGTACATGTACATACAGAACTATATGCAGGGGAGCAAGCCCCCCTGCACCCCCCACACCCCCTGCTACTTACATATCTCAACCCCGAGATTGCACTTCACTACACTAAGTGCAATCTTGAAGTTAAATATTTAAGTAGCAGGGGGTGTGCATGGGTCTTGCCCCCTGCTTATACTTGTAGAACAGTAATATAGTTTGTGTTTTATTTCTTTCTGTATGTGCTTGTGCTGGAATATAGTAAGTGTTGGTATCATTTGTGTTTTCAGGATTTTGAGTTTTCAGTATTTTGAGTTTTTCAGGATTTTTGTCTCAGGATTTTGGGCTTTAAGGATTCTGTAATGCTCCCTTGTATGTATATGTGTGTGTGTGTGTATATATATATACATATATATATATATATATATATATATATATATATATATATATATATATATATATATATATATATACATATATTATACAGACACACACAGACATATATATATTCATACAACTTACGCCACTATAATTAATATTTCCATTTATTTATTTATATATTTGTTAACTGAACTATTTCCACTAAGCATTTAGACTGTTTTCGTGGGATTCAATATCTGATTAAGTACCTTATTTAGAATCACAGAGAAGATAAATGGAGGTTGTGGGAGAGTGATTTAGAAAAGGCAGTAGAGAAACTTCACTGTATTTCTGATATGAACTTTAACCTCCAAATGAGCTTCCACCAACTCAGATAAACAGATCCTCAGTTTAATATCTGAATCAAAGGATAGCATCACAGAACTGTAGTATCCAAAAATTTATGATTTTTCCTGGCATCAACTATGAGTGTTCAATCTGCTAAACTGCTGACACATTTATCAGTTTGAAATTACATTCATTATCAATATTTTTTCCAGTAGTCTCAAAAGGTCAGCTTCATTATTTAATTCCTTCAGATACCCGGTTACTAATCTACATTTTTACTTTGTCTGCATTTTTTATAGTTATAAAAATTCAGACACTCTAATGGGTTCTAATATGGCAGAGTGCTCAGAAAATGTCATTGCAGCAGCCGTCCTTACATAGCTATTTGGAAATGATAAGTGACTCAATGTAGTTATTTATTTACTTTTAATTGCTTTTGTTAACCAGAATATTCTATCTGGGGATAGCCTTTGTTCAGTATATGACCAATGGGAAAAGCCTTTATTAGAGATATGAATTATCAGTAATGAATAGCAAGATGAATTAGTAAACTTATATATTACACATACAGATCTACACACAATACACATTACACCAAAAGCACACTTAATCACTGAAGTAAATGTTTTCTATGGCTATCACTGTATTATTTGAAATTATACCATGATCCCCCCAAAACGTGCACGCTGATTGGCCAGCGTGCCCGTTGTAAATCGAGTTATACTAATGGAAAAAGGTCCGGTCGCCCAGACTTTTTTCCATTAGTATAACTCAATTTTTTAAAACACTGTCTCGCTATGTTAAATGGGTTTAACATAGCGAGACAGCTTTAAAATAAGCAACGGAGATCTCCGTTGCTTATTTTAAAGCTGTCTTGCTATGTTAAACCCATTTAACATAGAGAGACAGTGTTTTAGCAACGAGAAAGCAAGATCTCCGTTGCTTTTTGTTCGCTATGTTAAATGAGTTTAACATGGCGAGACAGTTTTAAAATAAGCAACAGAGATGTCCGTTGCTTATTTTAAAACTGTCTCGCTATGTTAAACTCATTTAACATAGCAAAACACTAAAAAAAAGCAACGGAGATCTTGCTTTCTCCGTTGCTTTTGCCCACAGCTCTGATGTACTGCGCAGGCGCGCAATACATCAGAACTGCAGCGGATGCCAGACATCTGCAGAAGGGCAGTAAACAGGCATTATACTATGCCATTATTTAAGAAAAGTAATAGTTTATTTTCTTAAATAATGTCATGGTATAATATCAATAACCCACGCCTGGGTGTGGGTAATGCTAAATTTACCCACGGTTGGCTTTGTTTGGTCCCTCGGGCTTCGCCCTCAGGACCAAACCACGCCAACCGTGGGTAAATTTAGCATTACCCACACCCAGGCGTGGGTTATTGCTATAATAAACATGCCGTTGTTTGCCGAGTCGAATGCAGCAGATTTGTGGGCTGTACTTCCTCCTTTTAAACACAGCTACATTTAAACAAGGCCTACTTTATTTACTCTTCAATATGTGTATTTCACATTGACAAGAAAAGATTGGTGATCTTGTATCCTATTTTTTCTGAAACATACACAAAGTTTGTAACTGAAGTTATATTTTCTGTCTGTGGAGAATCAGATTGATTCATGGGATATGAAATAATATTTCTCTGCCCTGAATTTACTAGCTGTGGGAGAGTTTACTAGATCTCTGACTATTCTTCGGTTAGGATGCTAAAGGGTGCAAACACTAATTAGACAACTGTGTTAAGAAGATAGGTACTCATGGCCAGGGAAAACAAATTTATTGTTATGCAGATGGGACACTCAGCTCAGTTGTCTGTGTTCTGTATAAAAAGATATAAAAAACAGCTAAAACTGAAGAAAGCTAGACACGGTGATAGAAAAAGAAATAGAGATGCCTGTAACATTTGAACTGTAAACATTTGAGTTTTATTCCCGCCAGTTTTGCCACTACCTGGGAATTCATACAGTTTAGTTAAGATTTAATAATTCTTTCAGATAAAGAGCTGCAAGAAAAATCTAATTGAAGACAGGTATTTTATTTTACAATCAATATGTTCAAAATGATTATTTTCTGTTTCCTCGTACAACTTCATAACTCTCTGCTAAATGTATTTATTAATTATTTTGCATATAAAATGCTTCTTTGCTGTCTTCTATAAAGCTTGTGGCTTGTCATGTATTGTAAGGTTAATTATTGATATAAGGTGACAAGCTGCTGACACCTACCTCTAACTGGCTAACATGCTCTCTGAGGCACTGTTATTGAACATTATAATTATCTGACTTATGTTGCAAAAATAATGCAGTAACCAGGAGGTCTCTACCCTAATAATCAGGTGAGTTTTCAGCTGATTACCTTGAGCCAGGACAGAAACCTGGAGTGTTACAGAATAACATTACCCTTTCCTGGAAAGCAACATGTATGTGAAAATCTCAGAGTTTATTGAAAGTGCAGTTAATGAGGACGATGAAAGGCTCTGAAATGCAGAGAGATGAGAAGAAGATGGTGTGTAGAGATAGGTCAAAAATTCTGCTCAGTTGTATGTTCATCGTGATGCCTGTTCTTAGGTTTGGATGGTGTATACCTTTTCCCAAGGCACAGTTCATATTTCTACAGGTTGTTAATGGCATGACTGTCCAATAAAGGAGTGGAATTGCTAATATGAAAGCAAATGATCTGCATGTAGAAGGAACCTGGTAGTGTATTAAAAGAGTGCACTCTCTTCTCAAAAATCATTTTTTGAGGGAATCTAGAAAACTTTCTTGAGGTCTGGGGGGAGAAAAAGATATTCTATTTCAGAATAAATAGACCACTGTTTTCTATGTTAGAATGCAGCAGATTTGGGTTCTACATCTATGTCTCATGGAACATGCAGCATGCAGAAAGAAAAAAATAATAGGGATTGTGTATTTTTCTTTCTGGTATGAAAAGATGGGTGAAAGTTTGAGCATTTTGTATGAAATGTACATGAGCTATGTAACTGAAAACTTCCTTTGACTAAGAATTAAAGCAATTAAACTTAGGATGTGATAATGTAATTATTCTGTATAGTGTTTACAAGATTTGAGTCTATTTCTAGACCAGTATATAAGTAAGACAGTCTGATTAATTGTATCTAAGGTCTGTAGGAAAATATACAAACCAACTTATAAAGCATACCAGCAATGATTTCCAACAGAAAACAACAAACAACAATTTCAGTACTGGGGATTTAGGCTTAGTGAGTGGAACTATAATGGAACTAGGTTTTATTGACTTGTTAGGACACCATTGAAAGACATTTTTCAAATTTATTATTTGCAGAAGGTGTTTGAGTGAGACGTAATCTCACTGACTGAAGATTATAGCATGGAATATGCCATGTAGTTCACTTACAGTATGTCAAGAAGGCAGAATCATGTAATCCTAAATTATTAAATGGTCTAATATTCCCTAAGCTAAAACTATAGCAGGGATCTGAGTGAGAAACACTGATGTATCCCTGTGATATAAAAAGGGGCAAACCTAATGATTTCACTATAACTTCACTCAAGTTTGGTTAACCAGTGAAGATTAGATGAGAGCATAGTAATTAAAGATGGATATGTAATAAATAAACTCCAGGAATTAAAGTACAGCAAAGTCAATTATAAATTACTTTTCACTGAATAAGTGTGAAAACTATTCAACATTTCTAAGCATAATACTTTATTTGCTTACAAATCACATTTTAAATTACTACTGATGGCTGACTTCAAATAACTTTACACTACTTGACAAAAAAACTCCCAGCAATTACCACTACCAAGTTCATTACCTCTTGCGGTCGGGTTAATGCTGTACTACAGGCAGTTCTGAGACCTAGCACATACTAATAGTATATGCCTTTCCTTTGAAATGCTTCATTAGCATCTAGCACTGCTGTGAACAGAACCCACCAACGTGCTTCTTGTCTTGTGTTACAGCACCATTTTAGGGCATTCCTGTGAGGTGTACACCTCAAGCATAACCCATGGTCCTTCTCCTTGGGCGGTAAAAAATATCTATATATAATATATAGCATTTATATATAATATATAGCATTTATATGTGTGTGTGTATATATATATATATATATATATATATATATATATATATATATATATATATCTATATATGTATCTGTGTATGCATTCAAGTAATCGGACACACACACACACACACACACACACACACACACACACACACACACACACACACACACACACAAACACACGCACACCCAGCCTCTCATTTTCTTCCTGATCTATATATTCAAATTCACATTCTCTGGATTTCTGTAACTATTCAGCAGTCATGGCAAAATAATTTAATTAATCATAACTACGTCTTGACCAGCCTTGTCTATGTGAACAAAATGTACAGTGTTCTTAACAGTATTTTCTCTTGTTTGACAATCCTGTAGTATATCACTCTTTCTTTCTCTGTGAATGCATTTCCTCTTACCTTCATAAAATACTTTAAATCCATGGGCACTAACAGCAAAATCACTTGTGAGACGTAATGAAAATACCGGCCCAGTGCTTGATACAGGTGGTGGGAGCTGAAATCCTGTTAATCTGAAAGGAAAACAGTATAGATTTATTAAATTAATGTAATTCAAGTTAAGGGACTACAATAAACACAAGAAAATAGCTACACACTGTATAGAAGAATGAAGTTTTATTGGTACTATGCCTTTTATGGTAAGCACCAACATTTATTCTTAGTGACCTAAAGTGCTTGATTAACATCAAAGAGACGTGGTAAAAAATCTGACTAAGTTCAGTGGGAAGTCTGCAGCAATGTGTCAAAACCAAAAATATATAAACAGCGTATATTTCTTCTTCGCTGCTTTCTTTACCTTCTGCTCTTGAACGCTAAGTAAAAAATTTTAACTTTCAGTAATGAATATCTCACCATGATTTTGCCAAACAGAAAATGGGAATTCTTCTATACTATCCCATTAATCCAACCATTACTGTTTTTTATATTAATGTGAAGATTCTGAGATGGATATTACTAACATCAAGAATCTCAACTTCAGATATATCATTACTAATTTATTGTTAAACAAGTCTGTTTATTTTTGCTTTGCCAAAGTTGGTCTACACCTGTCCCTAGTAGGCTTTCAAATATTGTCAGAAACATTGTCCTTTCCCATAGAGCCTTTTTAGACCATGAAAAACTACCAACCTTTCCAACACAACAATGCCATCCTAAGGAAATCTAAAGGTGTTACTTCTCAATGAATGAAAGAAACTCCACTCGTTCCAAACTCTCCTCACTGAAGAATTTTGACATTTGTGCAGTTGCTGAGACATGCCTATAAGCTCAGAGAGCACCCTTGGCAATGCAGGGTTACAATACCTTCTACACAATTAGGCCAACTACAGTGGAGGCAGGGACTACAGGTCTGGATGTCTTAGTCTGCGTAAACAACAAGCTCACCTCAAGGCTAGTCAAACAGAATGACTGACATGAGTTTCTCCATGTCCACATTTCTGTAGGCAAGGTCACATATTATATCCTTGCAAGTTACAAGTCTCTCTTTATGACCAATGAAACTCATGGCTCATACTTGACTTACTGTAGGCTCTCATCTTTTAAATGAAAACTATATTCACGGGCAACTTTAATTACCAACTATAAACTGGGATTCTTACACAACTGCAAGCTTACACGCCCCGAGATTTTTGGACTTTGTAAACACAAATCCTTTGAATCAGATAGTGCATGTGAAAATTAGAGGTTTGAACATACTAGATCTGACATTCACAAACATGGGAGAAAGCTGAACCATCTGTGAAGTTTTCTGCAGAAAGGTCAGACTATAACATTGTCTCCTTTATAATAAAATCTATCTCCATAATCTCTGCTAAACTCATTACATTTAGTATTCTAAGGCTAACCTCCTATTACTAAGAGAAAACCTGACAAAATTTCAAGCCCCCCATACTCTGAGAACACATCTACCTATGTGCAATTGTTCAAAGAAACCATGTGCAATCATATTAGAAAATATACAGAGACAGCTGTGCCTACCAGGAATAAGTACACAAAAAACTCTGAAAACAAACTACCCCACGGAATCCAAACATATGCAGTTTGCACAGCAAAAGGAAATAATTCATAGCCATGATTAGGAATCTCATGATTCTAAACAAACAACTAAGAGGGCAAATTATGTCTATGAAAGCCATCTTTCAGGTTAAGATAGCATCCCAGGCCAAGAACATCCACACCCAAGAAATGCTTAATAGTACCCTTTGGGAAGATAGCCATCCCAGGAAACTGACGCATTGATAACATACCCTAAGAGTAGACAAAGTTAGGGATGTGGGGACATACGTAGTTAGCAACCTGGCCTTTGACCAATATGTCTCAAGACAGTAAGGAAATTATTTTATGATGTTGGACTTACAATCAAAAACATAGCATCTTGGTCCAAGGCAGTCAACATCTCACTGTACTCAGCCCTGATCAGATCAATCATTGAGTATAACGCCCATTCAGTATGTACCAGAACAAGCACATGCAAAAACTGGAATGCTCACTAATGTTACTCACAAAAAGAATATACATTGTAAAAACTTGTTGTTTGCAGAGTTCCTCAAAGTCCTATCCCTATAATCAATATTCTACAGACTAAGAAGTGTTCTATGTCTGGCATATGAAGAATTCTTGAATCCCGTTCTGATGTACCTTCTGCATATCAAAAAGAATAGCATCTGAACTACTTAATCTATGAACTTTGCTTGCAACATTAACAGGACATGTTGGAGGGACAGGAATATGTCTCAGAGAATTCTTCCCTGGAACAGGCTTCTCATCCATGTAAAGCAGAGTTTTTTCCTCACCCTAGTGAAGAGTAACCTGGACCAATGAATTGGTAATTGGAAATTCATCACTGGATTAGCATCACTGTCTTTAATGCAGAGAGGAAGCCTGTAGATCATGACGCAGCACGTATATACTCTTTAAAACATGCTGCAGGGATAGGTTCCTGACCCAGAGACTCCCCAGACTCTGGAATAGATTGCCCATACATGTCAAGCAGACTGCCTCTTTGGCCCTCTTTAAAAGGAACCTTGACGATTGGATGGGAGAAAAGAAATTCACCCCGGGGATCACGTCAGTCTCCCTGCTAGACAGGGATCCAGGGAAGTAAATAGTGTGGGAAGAAATAGCCAGGGAATTGTTATGGCTAAGCTTGTATAGGCCCTAGGGCTGATAGCCTAGTACCAACCTATGAAACTATGAACTAAGGCACAAAAACTTGTGTAATACATTTGGGACACGTGATTAGGCTTATAAAGGCCCCAGTGGTCATTAGCCTAGTATATACCTATGAACCTAAGCGAACTGCTGGCCTTACCTAACTCCCACTTGAGCTCCCTGTCTGTATTTAACTGTCAATTCACATGATCACTGATAAATTGTTGCTCGTTCTTTACTGCTGGGCGACCTCATCCTGTTTAGTCTGTGATGCATGAGCTAACTGCAGAGGATTCATTTGTTGTTTCTGACAGAGAGCTTCCTCCATGTCAACTTGCTGAGCTTCAATATCTGTATTAATCCAACATTCAATCAATTAGCCTTGGGCCTGCAGATATAAGGCATCACTCAAGAATTTAATGGTATACCTATGAGCTTATTTATAGATTTATCAGGATGTCAACTAAATTAATCAAAGGTTCAGTTTATTCATTCTAAATGCTATGAAGTGTAACTCAGAATGAATGATTTAAAAGCTAATAAAAAAGTGCCATATGAAATGCTGCTTACTGATAATATCTCAGTAAAATTTAAAGTCATATACTTCATATACTATAGATCTACATCTCCCCAATATATGTATATATATATATATATATATATATATGTGTGTGTGTGTGTGTGTGTGTGTGTGTGTGTGTGTGTGTGTGTGTGTATAACTATTTATATATCTATCTATATGTATACATATATATAAATATATATATATATATATATATATATATATATATATATATATATATATATATATATATATATATATATATATATGTATATATATATATATATATATATATATATATGTTCATAGGAGGTTACTAGGCTAATGGCCTAGGGCCTTTACAAGCCTAGCTGTGTAAAAACCCATGTACCTTAATTGACCATAGTTAGATGGTCACAGCAGCAACTACCTCTGTCCATGAGGGACATAGGTGCCACAACCCAGGGTGAATTTACAGTCACCCATCCAATTGTCAAGGTTTTGCTTAAATAGGGTAATTGATGAGCTCTGCTTCACATGAAGTGGGAGCTTATTACAGAGAAGTAGCAATCTCTGGGAGATATGTCTGTCTCTCCAACATGTTCTGTTAATGTCGCAGGCTAGGCTGAGATCCCTGGAGCGAGTGACTCTTGTCCCATTTGATTTGCGGATGTGCAGCATTTCCATTAGGGCACAGTCAGAGACTGCTCTGTAGACCAGGCACAGGTCATATTTCAGGAGCCTGTATGATACAGAGTACAGTGACAGGGATATCAGACTATTCATGTAAGTCACATTTTGGAGGCCCTGGATTCTCTTGGTTAGAAATCTCTGTGGTATCTCCAGTTGCTGCAAATATCTGGTAAGATATATACATGAGGGACCTTTGTACTCAATTAGTGGACTAATAAGTATCAAGTACAGTGAAGTTATAACCTCCTTAGTCTTGGATGCAATGTCTTTATTTATAAAATGCACAATGTAGAAGGCTTTCCTTACCACTATGGGCACACGATTATCAAAGTTTAGATTGCTATCAACCTGTGTTCCCAAGTCTCACACCCCAGGGTTTGATATTCGAGGGCTGCTATCTATATAATAATTAGCAGGGGATACTTCTTTGCTAAAGGGGATAATGAGACTTTTTTTGGATTTAGTTTTAGTCCATGACTTTGGCACTAATCATTTGTCTGCATCAACCCCTTATGTAATATGTTTACATCATTGCCGGACTCAATGATTGTGCCCAGTTTGCAGTCATCTGCAAACCTGGTAAGCCACAGGCCATCTACTTTCACCTGGACCTCAGAGAAATAGATTACAAACAGCAGGGGGACCAGCACAGATCCTTGTGGTTCCTCACTGGTAATTAGTCTACTAGGGGAAGTGGACTCCCCAACTTTAGCGGTGTGTGCTCTGTCTGTGAGCCATTAGTGATGCATGGGCTAATCCCCAGATGGGAGAGTTTCTCAATGATACCTGAGTGGAGGACATACCTCACAAGTGTACATATTTTCATAGAATGTCCAAATTTTTGACTCATATTTTTGGTCTGTTCCTCATAAAAATTGTGGGTCATTTTTGACAAATCACTGGGATGATCTAAAGATTAAAGTCACTAAATATTGACATGCATTTCAGTTTCAGACTTCATTTTCTCCACAGAATGCATGCTAACACAAATTGTATCACTCTAGCAACTTTCTAAGTTTAAGAGGTGAGAGGTACGGTGGAGAATTGTGTCAAAGGCCTTGGCTAAATCAAGACAGGCGGTATGTACTGCTTTGCCCTCATCCAAAGCTTTGGTGGCATTCTCAAAGAAGTCCACCAGTTTTAATAAGCAAGCTCTACCTTTGATGAAACCAAACTGGGTCAGGTCAAGTGTTTGATGGTCACCTGTGTCCTTGTTGATGAGGTCCATGATGAATCTTTCCACAGCCTTACAGATAAGGCTTTTTAGACTTATGGGTCGATAGTTTCTCTTTGTACAAGGGGATTACTGTTGCTGTTCTCCACTCTGCTGGAACAAAGCCAATTCTCAGGCTATGGTTAAAGAAAGTGACAAGTAATTCTTTTAGGTATTATTTTAGATCATTTAGCAACCAAGCTGGGATGTTATCCGGTCCCATAGAGGCTGTGCTTTTGGCCTTGGGAAGTGTTTATATGACCTGTTCTTTGGAGATACTCAGTAGTGGACTGGTGTCAGGAATGCTTTGGGGTATGGCTGGTGGGGATAGGGGAGTGACATTATGCCAAATCTGTCAGCTAGCAGGTTGTCAATTTCCTCAGGTTCAGTATGAGCTGTATCGTCCACTATAAGTTTGGCACACAGCTGGGCATTCTGTTTTAGGTTTTGAACATAGCTAAAGAATGCCTTATGGTTGACTTTAGCTAGGGATGCTAATTTAGTCTCGTAACTAGCCTTAGAAGACTTTATAAGATATCTGATATGATTGTTCAAGCTGTGGAGTGTATTCTTCCTCTGTTGAGTAAGTTCTCTCTTTTTCTTAGATATCAGTTTCTTTATTTTATTATATAACTTATTTATACTTAAGTTCATCAGGGTGGCTTTTTTTTGGAAGGACCTGGTTTTAGTCCTGTCAGGTACAGCTGAGTCAATACATTTGCTTAAGTGGCTAAATAAGGCATTTGTGTACTCTTCTATATAGCAGTCATTGTTGGCTATGATAGTGGGGGCTATGAAACTTTTTATACCATCACTTAGTAGGCTACAGTTCACTTTGGAGAAATGTTTCAGTTTTTTTTTTGGTCCTGTGGTGGTGTCATGTCTGATCTTTAGTTCAAACAAGACTGATTAATGGTCTGACTTTGTCAGGGAGGACAACACACAAGGAGTAGTGCTGTGACACCATGTTGGTGAGCACTAGATCTAGGACACTTGAGCCCCTAGTGGGAATGCAGACCAACTGTTCCAAGGTATTTGAATTAACAAAATCGAGGAACCTCAGAGTGATCATGTCTGTGCTCATATAAGTCACTGAATGGATGGAAGGATAGTTGAAATCTCCAATGACCAAGATATCTGGCTGTATACTGAGTGACTCTATCAAGTCCAGGTAAGTGTTGTGCTTCTCCTGGTGGGGGACCTGTAGCTAGCAATGATGTGGTAGGGTATTTTGCCTATAGTTATTTGGATTTGGAGCAGCTCAAGAGAGATGACCAGTCTCAAGGTATGTTTGGATGTAATGAAGATGGATACACCTCCATCTTTGGTTCCATTATGTTCATTTTGAGGTCTGAAGGTGTGAAAGGCATTGTAGTCTTGTACAGCCAGGGAGCGCTCTGTGGCCTTGAACCATGTCTTAGTGACTGCACAGTTGTTAGCATATTCCAAGGTGAGAGGTGCTTCCAGGGAGTGCAGCTTACTGTTTAGGCTCCTAGCATTAAGCAGCATGACCTTGAGTTTGTGTCTAGTGGATTTCTTTACATCGGAAGTTTTGTTGTTTTGATATTGCCTAAAAAAGTCACTATGGGGGAGGCAAGCATCTTTGCCGTTATCCTAAAACCTTGAGGAGATACATGAAGGCCATCTCTGGCAAACTGGCATGGTCTGTCGACTCTGTATTCCCAGGCTGTCAGATACTGGAACCCCCTGGAGTGACACCAGATGCTAAGCTAATTATTGAAATCAATCATTTGTCTATATTGTGGCATAATTCTAGGGAGAATGCTGCTTAGGGTTAGGGACATACCTGCCCGGCTGCCTGGGACACATAATCTGAGAGTTCAGTCATGTCTCTTTTCGTATAGTACAGAGAGGTACAGCTCAAGTCATTAACTACAACATGTACTATGACAGTCATAATGTAATTGTTGCTGACTGACTTGAGTGTGCATGTGATTTTATGGATCCTAGCACCTGACAGGCAGCTGACCATGACCTTCTTCTTGTCCAGCCTGGTGAGGGGGACATCTGTGTGTCTCACTCTAGAGTCACCTATGACTAGTACATTAGCTTTTGAGGTGTTTTTCCTTAGGGGCTTAATTGTTGAGACACTGATATGTGTGCTGTTATGTTTACTGGTGGATTCTGTTTGTGTAGCAGTATGTGTAGGTTGTTTGCACTTGGGAGGTCTCTGGTGTTTTGGTAGCTCTTAGTGAGTACCTCCATGTATGTGCGTTTATGTGCCTTGATCTTATCTTGAGTGAGTGGAGAGGTACATGTGGTGACAACCTGTTTGAAATCTTGTTTATTGTTATGTGAGTGGACTAATTCTAGTTTCATAGTATAGTTACATTTCTCACATACTGTATTTGCTTGCTTTAGGAGTAAGAAGTTGTCTGTATGCATGAGGCTATAAAGATATATATATATATATATATATATATATATATATATATATATATATATATATATATCTCGGTATCGGTATGCATGAGGATATATATATATATATATAAATATATACATATATATTAGTATGCATGAGGCTATATATCTATATATATATATATATATATATATATATACACACATATGTGTGTTTAGGGGTTTTTATATATACATATATATATATATACATATATATATATATATATATATATATATATATATATATATATGTATACATACATATGTGTGTTTAGGGGTCAGGTCAAACAGTTGCAACATCAAAAATAATGTTGCATTTCAAAACAGGGTAAGACGAGAATGTTGAAAATGAAAATGGGAAACACAGAAATGTGTATTCGACATTTTCGACATTCCTGTCTTCCACCAGTATTATTCTCCTTACCTCTACTATTTAGTATTGGGGCAGGAGGCTATGCCCCCTGCACCCACAATGTGGGGGGCTACACCCACCACAACCAGTGATATTAAATATATCATCACTGAGATCACACTACAGTAGGAAGTGGCCTACTTCCCTGTTCCTCACTGAAGCACGACCTCCCTACACAGTCTTGGCACATTGATTGTCGAAAAGTCGAGTGTACCATGCAACTCAACTGAATGTGATCGACCACTTTTGGTTTGGTTTCCTGTCCCTTGGAAATTGGGATTTCATACATTGGCCATTCAACTTACTGCAGTTCACGCAAGTCATAGTAAACCTATATATATATATATATATATATATATATATATATATATATATATAAATATATATATATATATATATATATGTATATTTATACATATGACTACTGAAAAATTGCTGAAACTCCATAACATACAAAAACACAAAAATAGCTGTGGAACACCAGACAGTTGAGTGAAATCCAATTATTAGTGCTTTCATCCAAAACATCTTGAAATTCCTCAGATACAAACTTCCACAAGAAGTTAACTTTTTAAAATACCATAATCAATTAACATCAGCCAATCATTCCCTTGTCACTGCTCCAATAATGAATATGTAAACAACATAAACTAAAACATAATACCATGAGAAATGCAAACATGAAAATGTAAAAGAATATAAAAGAATGTAATTCTCCTTCCAGACCTAAACCAATAACAATATCAAATTCTATATTAAATATTCACAAATTGCGCTACTTGTAAATCAGTTAAAAATGAATGAATAAAACTATCTGTCCAATGCCCTTATTTTAAGTAGACAAGCTATGGAGCACATATCATTTAGGCCAGGCCTTTTAAAGGCATCCAGCCTCAGCTGCCACAGCAGCTCTTTTTTTCTCCAAATACATTTCAACAGGTCCCCCCGCTGCCCTACCAACATTTTATATACAAAAAAAATGAGCTCTATTTTCACAAATATGCTTCACTAGGGCATTATTTTCCTGTTCTTTTTTCATAGCATATTTATGTTGGTAAATTCTATCTCACAATCTACGATCTGTTTTACCCATGTAGAATGTGCTGCAACATTGGCAGGTGGCTAAATAGACTACCCCTTTACTGTTGCAATCAAATTTACATCTAATTTGATATGCCTTACCTTGTCATAGAAAAGATTTATCTACTGAAATCTTAGAACAAAAGGGACATATATCACATTTATTCATAATTGGGTTTTTATTTTCAGGGAAGAGTTTTTCCAAATTCTCTAAGATAGATTTAAAATTAGTTTCCCTTCTGTATACCATAGTGAAAGAAGTACCTATTTTATCCTTGATGTATCTCTCCTCCATCAATATATTCCAGTTTTTAAGTAATATATCATGTATATATTTGTAATCAGTACTAAACTGTGTAATGAATTGGGGTGCACACAAGACATCCTGGATGTCGACCTGTTCACCCACTAAACTCCCAGGAGAGCTAGACCTAGGTTCCTCCATAAACAATATATTCCCTAAAATAGGGCAAAAATGGCCCACAGATCTTTTTAATGCTACCTCCCCTTTTAAATTTACTAATAATTCAAGGGCGTAGCCTCTCCTTTCAAACATAAAACACATCAATGTACATTCACTCTCA